>NC_092251.1:897500-1077500 GCF_036320965.1 Panulirus ornatus | reverse complement strand
GGACTGAGCCTTTGAGGGACTACCCTCACCTGGCCCAATTCTCTGTTCCTTCTTTTGGAAAATTAAAAAAAAAACGAGAGGGGAGGATTTCCAGCCCCCCGCTCCCTCCCCTTTTAGTCGCCTTCTACGACACGCAGGGAATACGTGGGAAGTATTCTTGCTCCCCTATCCCCAGGGATAACACATACACATATATATCTATATATATATATATATACCTATACATCTCAACGTATACATATATATACACACACAAATATATACATATATTCACATGTACATAATTCAAACTGTCTGCCCTTATTCATTCCCGTCGCCACCCCGCCACACATGAAATGAAAACCCCCTTCCCCTGCATGTGCACAAGGTAGCGCTAGGAAAGACAACCAAGGCCACATTTGTTCGCATTCTCCCTAAAATTTAATGAAACTCTCTTGCCCCAACTCTCATTTGCCCACTTTTTCACCTCTTGCACTGTTCTCTTGACCTCCTGCTGCTTTCTTTTATACTTCTCCCACTCATTTGCACTACTTTCCAGCAAAAATCATCTAAACGCCTCTCTCTTCTTTTTCACTAACAATCTTGCTTCTTCATCCCACCACTCACTACCCTTTTTAATCTTTTTTATTATTATTATACTTAATCACCATCTCCCACATCAGCGAGGTAGTGCAAGGAAACAGACGAGGAATGGCTCAACACACCCACATACACATGTATATACATAAATGCGCTACCTCGCTAACGCGGGAGGCAGCGACAAAGCAAAATAAATAAATAAATATAAAATAACATATTCATACTTGCTGCCTTGCCCATACACATTTCTAAGTATATATACACAAACATATATACACATGTACATATTCATACTTGCTGCCTTCATCCATTCCTTTTGCCATCCTACCACACATGAAATAGCATCCCCCAACCAGAGAGGTAGCACCAGGAAAAGACAAAAAATGACACCTTCGTTCACACTCAGTCTCTGGCCATCATGTGTAATGCACATGCGTCTGAGGAAACCATGGAAAGTTTTGTGGGGCCTGGATGTGGAAAGGGAGCTGTGGTTTCGGGCATTATTACATGACAGCTAGAGACTGAGTGTGAACGAATGGGGCCTTTGTTGTCTTTTCCTAGCGCTACCTCGCACACATGAGGGGGAGGGGGATGTTATTCCATGTGTGGCGAGGTGGCGATGGGAACAAATAAAGGCAGACAGTATGAATTATGTACATGTGTATATATGTATGTCTGTGTGTGTAAATATATGTGTACATTGAGATGTATAGGTATGTATATTTGCGTGTGTGGGCGTGTATGTATATACATGTGTATGGGGGTGGGTTGGGCCATTTCTTTCGTCTATTTCCTTGCGCTACCTTGCAAACGCAGGAGACAGCGACAAAGCAAAATAAATAAATATTTTTTTTTTTTTTCCTCCAAAAGAAGGAACAGAGAAGGGGGCCAGGTGAGGATATTCCCTCAAAGGCCCAGTCCTCTGTTCTTAACACTACCTCGCTATCGCGGGAAATGGCGAATAGTATGAAAAAAGAAAAGAAATATATATATATATATATACCCTCCTGTATGTTCAGGCCCCGATCACTCAAAATCTTTTTCACTCCATCCTTCTACCTCCAATTTGGTTTCCCACTTCTCCTTGTTCCCTCCACCTCTGACACATATATCCTCTTTGTCAATCTCTCCTCACTCATTCTCTCCATGTGACCAAACCATTTCAATGCACCCTCCTCTGCTCTTTCCATTACACTCTTTTTACTACCACAGACCTCTCTTACCCTTTCATTAGTTTCATTGCTGTTTCAACGAGGGAGCACCAGGAAACAAATGAAGACTGGCCCATCCACTCATATACACAATAAGGTACATAAAATACCCATATATGCACATATACATACATATACATATCAACATATATGCATACATATTCACACACGCTTACCTTCATCCATTCCTGTTGCAACTGCGCTCCACAGGAAACAGCATCGCTACCGCCTGCTTCAGCGAGGTAGCGCCAGGAAAGCAGACAAAAGAAGACCACATTCGTTCACACTCAGGCTCTAGCTGTCATGTGTAATCACTGGAACCACAGCTCCCTATCCACATCCAGGCCCCACAGACCTTTCCATGGTTTAAGCCAGATATTTCACATACCCTGGTTCAGTCCATTGACATCACATCGACCCCGATATACCACATCGTTCCAATTCACTCTATTCCTTGCACACCTCTCATCCTCCTGTACATTCAGGCCCTGATCACTCAAAATCTTTTTCACTCAATCCTTCAACCTCCAATGTGAGGAGGAAGGTGGATACGTTGGAAATTAAATGTTTGAGGACAGTATGCGGTGTGCTGTGGTTTGATTGAGTAGGTAATGAAATGGTAAGAGAGATATGTGGTAATAAAAAGTGTGTGGTTGAGAGCCGAAGAGTATGTGCTGAAATGGTTTGCAAATATGGAAAGAATAAGGAAGAAAGGTTGACAATGAGGATATATGTATCAGAAGTGGAGGGAACAAGGAGAATAGGGAGATTGGAGACTGAGCGATCAGGGCCTGAAAATGCAGGAGGGTGAAGGGCATGGACGGGATAGAGTGAATTGGTACAATGTGGTCAATGGACTGAACCATGTTATGTGAGGTGTCTCGGGTAAACCATGGGAAGTTGTGTGTGGCTTAGTTGTGGATTGGTAGCTGTGGTTTCAGTGCATTACACGACAGCTAGAAAATGATGAGAGCGGATGCAGCCTTTTTTTGTTTCTGGTGCTACCTCACTAACATGGGAAACAGTGATCAAATATGAAAAAGAAAAAAAGTGTGTTTGTGAGTTTCTGAATGGAGAAAATTTGGAGGAAGTGAAGTGCTTCAGAGACCTGGGAGTGGACATGGCAGCAAATTTGGAACCATGCAAGTGGAAGCGAGTCATAGGGTGGGTGAAGGTTCTGGAAGCATTGAAGTATGTGTGAAATAATAAAAGGGCAAAATTGGGGATGTTTGAAGACATTGTAGTCCTAATGAAGTGTAGGTGTGAGGCATGGGCTAACAGGGCTGATGACGAGGGTGTGTGGAGGAGGGTAGATGAGTTGAAAATTAAATGTTTGTGGACAATATGAGTAAAGGCCATGTAATTAAGTAAGTAATAAAGTTAAAAGAGAGGTATGGTACCATAATAAAATGATAATGGCTGAGAGAGCTGAAATGGGGAAGGGGGGTGAAATGATTTGGACACATGTATGGAATGAGCAAGTGGAGGTTGATAAAAATATATATAATATATATATGTCAGAAGTGGAGGGGCCAAGGAAGAGATCAAATTGGAGATGGAAGGATGGAGCAAAACAGATTTTGACTGATTTGGCCTCAACATGCAGGAGGGTGAAAGGTGTGTATGGGTCAATGTGCTGAACCAGGGCATGTGAAGCAGCTGGGGAAAACCATGGATAGGTCTGTGGGGCCTGGTTGTGGATGAGGTCTGTGGTTTCGGTGCCTCACTAATTACAGCTAAAGAACGGATGTTATTGAATGCAGCATTTCTTCGTTTATTTCTGGTGCTACCTCGCTTACATGGGAAACTGCATAGCTAGCATGGGTGGTAACAACTGCTGTATATATAATTAAGAAATAAGGTAAAAGACATGCATGGGATAGAGTGAACTGGAACAATGTGGTATACATGGGTTTATGTCCTGTCAATATACTGAACCATGGCATGTGAAGCATCCGAAGAAAACCATGGAAAGGTCTGTAGAATCTGGTTGTGGATAGGGAGCTGTGGTTCAAGTGCACTATACATGACAGCTAAAGAATGGATGTGAGCAGATGCAGCCTTTCTTCAGCTGTTCCTGGAGCTAACTCGCTAACGCAAGAAATGGTGATCAAGTATGAAGAAATTATGTACATAAGCTGTAAAAGATGCTAAGGAATTCTCCCTTTGTCCAAAGCTGATGCCAGTAAGTGATCTAAAGGCATTTAGTATTTGTATTTATGTTTGTGGTGCAGGAAGTTAATGTCATGTGTCATATTTATTATGGCTGGAGTTCTGGTTAGTGGAAATGACTGACCATTCATGATTATGGGAGGATGGAGGGTGAATTCTTGTTTGTACTGGGTTAAGGGATAATGGTGGATTTCTGTGGGGATGCAGACATTGTTTTGAGTAAACTAATTTTTAAAATGTGTAATGCATTATTACAATTTCGTTTTTGCTTAAGTAGTATTAGGGCAACCATCTGTTTTGAGTAAACTAATTTTTAAAATGTGTAATGCATTATTACAATTTCGTTTTTGCTTAAGTAGTATCAGGGCAACCATCTGCACATGAGAGAACTTTCAAAGAGTGACATGGATGTATTTGGAGTTCATGATAGAAAAGAGTGAAGGGGGTGAGAGAAGACTTCTTGGAGAACTCCAGTGAAGTGTTTGGATTTTCGAGGTGAAGCCCTTGTAAATGACTGGCTTGGTGGCCAGCCATGAAATTGGCTTACAGTTTTTTCTCATTTTTGCAGAGTGGTGTTAAGTATTTTTTGTGAGCACATGTCAGGAAACAGTGCCACGTGCCCAGAAGGTATTTGCAGTTACAAGTATTGTTTAGGAGGGGCAGTAGATGGTTGAAGCCATCCAAGATATGTTATGTGAGGTTAACGTCAAGTGTGGCAGTAGAGTGATTGGGCCTAAAGCCGTGATGTGTTGAAGAGGGTGGGACATTTTAGATTACTTACATATATCAGTTTTTCTGGGCTTCTGCATATTAATGACAGTAGTGACATAGGACAATAAGAAGGAAAATTGTTTGTTTGGTTGGTTTCCAGATGGGTACTTCTGTTGGCAAGTCTCTAAATGTGTGCAATGCATAACATGGATGGCTTAGGTGAGGTGCCTGAGGACTGGTAAAATATCTGTATAGTACTACCATATAGCAACATGGGAGACAAAAGTGAGTGTTCAAATCACAAGAAGTATAAGCTTGTTGAATATACTTAGTATGTTGTATGAGAATGATGATTGAGAGAGTTGTGGCATGCAAACAGCATCTGGCTGACAAGGAACAATGTGGCTTCAGGAGTGCTAAAGCATATGTGGACCAGGTGTTTGCTTGAAGAGTCTGTAAAAAGTACTTTGAGAAATACAAGGATTTGTATGTGGCATTTTTGTATCTGGAGAAAGGACATATATTTATTCATATAATTATCTTAGGACCAATTTCTATGAAAGAGTACTGGAGTTACTGATGGCCTTTCTAAAAGCTTCTGCAGCCCAAGGCTGCACTATTTCCCATTGCTGAGAAATGTAGACTGCTTTGGAATAAGAAGTTCTTTACGAGACTTTTACTCCCAATGATATAGCCTTGTTAAAGGAGACTTTTTACTTCCAGAGCAACCTTGAGTAAGCAGAGTCCAGAAATACCTGAGAAAGGGAATGGTAAAGTTGATGAAGATGCTATCTGGAAAGATAAAATATAAGGTGTGGGAAGAAAGCTATTTCTGAAGGTGAAGAGAAAGTAAAGCATGTGTGGGTAGAGAGGAGGGTAAGTGGTTCTTGGTGAAGGTGCGTTTGTGGCAAGGGTATGAAAGATCAACAAGGCTGTTTTATTTCTTCATGGATGGGATGTTGAGGGAGGTGAATGTGAGGGTCTTTGACAGGGGCAGGTCTGCAGTGTGTTAGGGGTGGGGGGACCGGGTGGTAAGTCAATTGCTGTATGCTAATGAAAACGCTTTGGTGGTATACTAAAATGAAAAGGCAAAAGATGGAGTCTGAGTTTGGGTAAGTGTGAGAAAGCAAAAAATTGTGAGTTAATGAGTTAAAAAACATTAACTTTTACATTGGAGAAACATGTTGGCTGGAGTGTGAAATGAAAGCAGATAACCTGGAAAAAGCAGAGTTTGAGATGATGGAAATGGACATAACAGTGGATGGAATTAAGTAAGCTGAAGTATTTCATGAGGTGGGTGCATTGGGGATGTGTGGAAAGAGAGGTCACTCTTTGTGAAGGCAAAGATGGGTATGTCTGATGGTACAGTAGTCCGACAGCAATATAAGAATGCAAGGTGTAGGCTATAAATTAACATGCATGGAAAAGGGTGAATGTATTAGAAATGAAATACTTGAAGACAATGAGCTGTAAAAGGAAGGCTAATCAAGTAAGGAATGATAAAATAGGAGAGAGCTTGAGCAGACAGATGAGTATGATTAAGAAAGCTAAAGAGGGTGTGCTGAATTGGTTTCGACATGAAAAGGATGAGTGAGGAGAGACTAAGAAGCATTACATCAGAAATGGATGGAACAAGTACAAGGGGCACACGCAGGAAGGTGTAAGGCATGCATGGGATAGGGCAAACTGGAGACTTGTGGTATACAAGAGCAACATACAGTCAATGGGCTGAATCAGGGCATATGAAGTAGTCAGGGAAAACCCTGAAAGGTCAAAGGTCTTGGTTTTGTTGCATTATAAAAGACAGCAAAAGAGCAGTTGTGAGCACATGACCATTTTCTGTCTGTTCCTTGCATTACCTTGCTATGCAAGAAAAGGTGAACAAGCTTAAAAAAATGGGTGCTTTAAAACTCCAACCACATGCGGTTACACTGCAAGCATAAAGTCACCTTTAACAAGGAAGTAAAATCAATGAGGTCCTCACTCAAAAGGAGTCCATCCTCTCCCTACTCTAGCATGGAGTGCAGCCTTGAAGCTGCAGGAGCCCTATACTATAAAAGGGATTCTGGGGGTTACATAATATGTGCACACAGGCAAGCATGCATGTACATAAACACACAGAAATTGCACTACAAAAAGCATACAAACATACGCATAAATACATACAATCATACATATCTGTCCTAAATTCTATCAAAACTGACTATATGCATGTTTGCTAGCTGCTGACCTGTGCAGGTCTATATGCTAGTAATGAACCTGTACTAGGCTTAGTGTGTAAGCATGAACCTAGCCTTGCTTACAAAGTTACAGATGACCTATTTACTAATTAACTTTCAACTATCCTGGTTAATGGTAATCACAGTGAACCTGATCAAGCCACCAACACTCAACATGTAGCCTGCATAATTCACAGGCGATCAATGTGCACCTGACCGCAATGTTTAATTTTCACCTGGCTATTACTAGCAGTTGGTCTGTTCCTGGTTGAGTTACTAGTAGCAAGCATGTAAGTAGCTGAATTACTAGCATTCAGCGGTTATTTGGATCATTACTTACCAACAAAGTATACTTACTAGTAACCTACACAAACATGGCCAACTGGGATTAAGCACTGCAATTAGGTTTTAGTAACATCAGGACCATACAAATTTAACTAAAAAAATCTCCATCAGGACCATAAATATTCAGACACCTTTATCTCAACATTCTGAAACAACTGTAGCAATGCCAGTTCCTGGAAAGGTACCAATTTCCATTCACATATGCCTACCTAATTATTTCTTCCATTAACAGCTCTAAAGTTTTACTCTCTTTTAAAAACAGTGTTGACATCACCACTGAACTTCTATTCAAATAATACATTCAGCTTTCTGAGAAAACAGGTTATGCAAGCAAAAAATTTAATTATTCTTTTCTCAATCATACTGTATTCCAAAAAAAATTATCAAATATGAACGTATAAAGTCCTCATGCACTAGAGATTTTTCTTTGCTGAACCTGTTAAAACTCAATAAAATTTTGACATCAAGGAAATGCAAATTATTCACATAATTTTTGCCAAAAAAGGCAGGTCTTTCAGCAGTTGGCTGTCAGCAATTTTATGAGTACAGGAACTAATTGCATTTAAACTGCAGCAGTCCTTTGTGTGAACATGCACTATTTACAATTATACTGAGGATTTCCTTCCTGGACCTAACTAGATTCTCCTGAACGACATATATCTGGTCTTGCTGCAAGAACATTTCCCATCTGTGCCTGACATATGAGTAATCTGTCTATGCCTAGACTGGATGAGGAAATGTTTCAGTATTTTACTGTAAACTGTCCTCAACTAACCTTGTTCCAAGTAATCTACTTGCATTTACATAAGTTTCTATTTTACCTGTAATCTGTACTTCACTGACCTTGTTCCTATTAAACTACCTGCAATTACCAACTCTTATAAATAATCAATGCATGGTTTCACTGATGGTGAACTACTGTTTGTCAAGTATGGAGAAAAGCAACACTAACACTACCAATCCTCTCACTTCTCCAGAGTATAAAATGAGCTTATAATCCAACCATCTAAGCTCACCTTGCAATGAAATTCCTAAAAACAAAAATGAAACTAGCAAAGAAAGTTAAACTTTTAGAATACAATTTTACCATCAGTTCACCATTCAGTAAAAAATTTCCACTTGACCCATGGGATATCTAAAAACTATTTTTAGCATAAAATAACCAAATGAGCAACCAATAATACTCTACAAATGGCAAGCTGGGGTGTCCAGTAAGAGCAAACCCTACTATCTCCTAGTTGAAATTTTAGCACCCTAAAGATCAGAAGCAGTATGTTAAATGAGGTAAGCTTCGTAGAAAGTAATTTGAGCATGGACTGAAACTATTCATCATTAATTTTCAAACAGCATATTTTTCTTGCATAGCTTATTTGCTTTTTACAAATAACAATCATAAGGAAGAAAAAGTACACACTGCTACAAAATTTGGGGTTCCATGTCCTGCTCAGTACTAACCCATGTTAGGCAAAGTTAAGCAAGTGTCTACAAAAGAAAGACCTTGCCACCTGGGCATGCTTTACTGAGACATCACATTGTGCTGCTCAAGCCACATTTTGGAAGAACTAGTAAATTTAGGCTAACAGCAATATAAATACACACTAATCTCCCACAAACCCAGACAATCAGGGAGTTAACGAGAGCCATTTCACAGTACCACAAAAACTTTTCATGGCTACCTACACTTTGGGATGTCTACTGGTTAATTTAATATTAAAAACAACACATAATTTTATCCCACTACAAGCTAAAATTTCCATGTAATTGCTTCACTGAAGTTAAATTACAATATCAACTGCTAACTCTGGGTCCTGGAACTTGTGCCTTATTATCTATCATTAACAATAACTAGCATGACCAAAGCAAATGTTCCAAAAGATAAAGTAGTCGACTATCAATAACATAACTTGCATACATCTATATCTACACTCTCCATAACACCACAGTAAATATGCCCCTGCAGCTTGTGGGCTGTTACAACAAAATATAAGAGATAATAATCACTCCCTAGTTACTTTCATATTATATTACAAATCACATCTAATTCAGTGTCACAGGAGACATAACTTAGCTGCATTGCCAGTGCAAAATTCTACAAAATAAAAAACAAAAACAAAACATACATTATCAAATCAACAAATTCTTCCATTCAATCTTATCAACAATGCCATTCATAAAATCCTGAGGTTACATACTTCTCAGCGAGAAAATATCCAACAAACATTCTCTTTTTTAACATGCACCTTCATTCAATACACCCTTAATTGGCTAATACATGTTACAATATATTTCTTTATGCTTTCTCCTAAATTTGACAAAATGGCAGATTATAGCACTCCACCTACATTTAAGGCATAACCAAACAATATATATGGACTCTACCCAAGATAAATTTTGGCTCAATTATATTGTGTATCCAGTTCAAACATTCAATGGCACAACTGTTAAACAGAAACCGTTCTAACATTAAAAAGTTTAACCATCTGATGTAAAAATCTTATTGACATCTACATACTGTTATATGAAACTACCTATGCAAAACAATAATTTCCAGATATATAAATGAGTTTTAATGTAAATATACTTCTATTTTGAGCTATTTAAAGTCAGAATGAGAGCACTGCTCTTCATCACTGCTTTGAAAGTCATCATAACCACGTTACAATGAAGATGGTGTATTCTGTGTTACTTTCATCTAATTTCAATACATTATTACCTAAAAAATTATACTTAGAGACATCTGCTCATTTCCAAAGGGGAGTGAATATGGAACTATGAAACCACACTCAGACTGGGTATGGCATTAACTAGTGGAGCATCTCATGACTTAAAGCATTCAGAATGTCAAATGATGAGATCTGGATAGAAAAACTATGCAGCTATACATGGAAGGATGAGGCTTAGCTAAAAAGAATGAGATAGGCAGAATATGCTGATAGACCATATTCATAGTACGAGGCCTGCTGATGAAAATTAAATTCGTATAATATACAAGTGGTCATGAAAAGGAACTTCAATGCACCCTAATGTGACTAACATAAATCATTATGTATAAAGGCTATCTTAAGAGTATATTTTAAGGCCCAGTACAAGAAATACTTACAAGTTCACAAACTATAAATGATACTATGACAAGTAAATAATGGTAGCACTAACTACTAAAGTCAGTTACCAACCATGGTTTATATCATTGGTGAATACCCAAAACCAGAGTATGTAATAATGGGCATTCATATTTTCATGTGACATTTTCATGCTCTATGACACAGAAGGTTGTGTCCTTATTACCTCCATATTTCCAATCAACTGTTGATCAGGAGAAAATATACAGATCTATACTTTCAAGTCTTCTTGCACAGACCTGGTCCCAAATAATAACACCCATATGTCAATGATACAATTTCATTACTCTCCAGAACAGTTTCCAAAAACAGGAGGCAATGGTTGTGTCTGCACAATGCTGCTGTAGTTCAAGCTAATGTTATGAACAAAGAAATAACAGCAGCATGGAAGGGAGCTATCAAGAATCATCTCCTAAATGCCAAGAGGTTAATGTTTCCAGTTCCATGTGGACTGTTGTTGCTGCTGTCGTTGTTGCTGCTGTTGTTGTTGCTGTTGTGGCTGTTGTTGTTGTTGTTGTTGCTGCCGCTGGTGATGGTGCTGATGACTGTGTGACACTGGAGGAATGGAGTTGCTGGTGTCCATCTGCTCATAATGACCAGATGAAGATGATGAACTATCAGCACCATTAGCAAAGTTAAAGGGATTCTGCAAGGCTCGTGGAGAGAAAAGACCACCAGAGTTTGGTGTATAAGGCTTACGTGGAGAACGTGCCTTCACCACACTGGGACGTGCCATTTCTTCTAGGACAGATGGTGCAACATAGGTGAACCCCTGAGAATGAAATGAATTTTGATACATGTTAACATATCTCACATACAATATTTCATGGATGTCGCCAGTAATGAAGAATCTATTTCTACTGCTACTCTGAGATTATCAATGTAGTTATTTGCAATCACTCAGATGAGTAAGAGAAAGAGATTGGTAACCTTATCAATACAGTGGGTCTACATGAACATATCACTAATATCATTTTTAATGTTGAAGGCTCCAGTCACAGACAAAAGTGCACATCAAGGCCAGGCCTTAAGTGAAATAAAGAGAGAATTATAAAGTGGAAAAAGAAAAGACAAGGGAAATGTGCCAGGTCATAGGTACTAGGAAAGACAGGAGAAGGTAGAGATTTCCAAAGCTTCGATGTGTAGGGAAAGAAGCAGGTATCAAAATGGCCCACCCTTGAGAGAATTATAAAGTGGAAAAAGAAAAGACAAGGGAAATATGCCATGTCATAGGTACAGGGAAAGACAGGAGAAGGTAAGGAGTTCCAAAGCTTCGATGTGTAGGGAAAGAAGCAGGTATCAAAACGGCCCATCCTTGAGTTGCCGAAGGCCACACAATGATCATATGACACAGCAGCTTGCCAAGTATTGCATGCTCTAGCTAGTGGTGGGGGCACACAAGCAACCAGCTCTTGGGAATAAAAACCAAAGAAATACCTATAGAAGGGGAAAAGTGAACCAACACTAGGTGTAGGGCAAGGGGGTCAAGTCTGGAAGTTAACCTGGGACAGTTTATAGGTTGGACCACTTTCAAATTGACTCTGTTAAGTAAGGATACAGAGCTAGAACCAACCCAAATGTGAGAGAAGTGCTCCATACAAGGACGAATCAATCCCTTGTATAAACAGAGCAACTGTTCTGAAGAGAAGAAGTTTCGACATCTAAACAGGACACCCAGTTTCTTAGTGACAGACTCTAACTATTCCTGTAGTGTGGGGTTTCCAAGAAAGAGTGGATTTTACAGTAATACTAAGTATGTTAATTTAGTCAAGAGGTGGAATTACAGAACCATCAAGGGAGAGGCAAGACGTGTGAGGAACTTTTGATAAAGAGATGGGAAGAAATTAGGTCTTAGAGGCATCAAACTTAACAAGATTTCGTCTACCCCAGTAAGATATCCTGTCCAAGTCTGAGTTTACAGAGGGAGCTGTGTCAAGACAATATGAAGATCGAATGAGAGAAGAGGGAGCAGAAATGAAGGGGGTGGATGAATGCAGTGTTGAGTCATCAACGTATGAATGCACTAGATTATTTGTGGAGGAGAGGAAATCGTTGAAAAAAAGGAGGAAAAGTGTAGGGCACAGGACAGAACCTTGAGGGACACTGCTGCAGATGGAGAAAAGAGGGGAAGATGATCTATAAACAATCACAGAGACTAATCACCCAGAGAAGAAACTAAATTTGAAGGAGCAAAGTGAGAGAGGGAAGCCAAAAGCTGGAAGGTTAGAGATGAGACCCTAATGCCACACCCTGTCAAAAGCCTTAGATATGTCAAGGGCAACTACACATGAATCCCAAAATCTTTCAGGGATGATGACCAGACATAAGTAAGACAGGAAAGAATACCAACACTGAATCTCACCTTATGTAAGCCATACTGGTGATCCAGAAGACTGTAATTTTCAAGGTGTTTAAGGATATGGGAGTTGAGGACGGTTTCAGACTTTGGAAACAGTAGACGTCAAAGCAATAGGATGATAGTCAGAGGGGTCAGAATGGTTACCCTTCTTAGGGATGGGATGTGTCAATGCTTGTTGCCATGGAAAAGTTTTGGTTTTTCAGCAGAAACAGAACAGACGAGCAAGTACAGGTGCAAGTTCAGAGGCACACTTTTTCAGTAAACAGGGATGGATGCCATCAGGACCATAAGCATTGCGTGTGTTAAGAAAAAGAAGTGCTTTTCTTGCTATCCAAAAAAAGATTACAGGAAGAGGCACAGGATTAGTACAAGGAACATCAGGGAGTGAAGGAATGTTAGTCATCCATGGTGGAGTTAGAGGAGAAATGGGAACCAAAGAGGGTTGCTTTGTCAATGGAAGAGACACCTATAGTACCGTCAGAATGGAAAAGTGAAGGAAAGGTAGAGTGACAGACATTGTTAGAGATGCCCTTAGCTAAAGACCAGAAAGACCTATCAGTGGATGATGAAGAGGTTATCACATATCCTTTGAATAAAGGAATGCTTTGTCTCATGGATAAAATGCTTGCAGCGATTATGGATAGTGATAAAAGCTGAATGGGAACCACTGGAAGGAGAGTTTTTCCAAACCTGCTATACCTGATCCCTTGTCTGAATGGCCTCAGAACAGGATCGATTGAACCACTGATTGGATGAAGTCGTCGTCTTGGAGGAAGAGGGGATAAATACTTCCATTCCCACAGGAACAACCTGTGCTATGCGTTTGGAGGAGAAAGAAGCATCACCACACAAGAGACAGTAATTTACCCGAGAAAAGTCAGAAAAGAAGTGACGTAAGTTATTCCAGTCAGCTATGTGCAGGTGCCATTATTTACACTTAAAAGGGGCTGCTGGAAGAGGAGGTGCCATTAGAATAGATACATTTATGAGAGTGTGATCAGATGAAACAATTGGGGGTGAAACTGTGTACTTACAGCAGAATGGACCAGACGTGAAAAACAAATCCAGATTAGGAGAGTGGTCACAGTGGTCAGGTACATGGGTAGGGTGGGATATAATAAATCATTGAGAATGGAGAATATGAGGGCTTCAATCCCTCCACTATCCGTATGGGAGGAATTCAACCATTCCCTATGGTGAACTTTGAAATCCCCAAGGTAGAGGATCTCAGCATGTGGGTGAAAGGATACCACAGTCTCAGAGCAGGAATTTAGATAGTCAAAGGATATAAAATCTATTGAATTTGGAGAGTAATGGATGAAACAGAAGAAAAGTGTGGTAGTAAGGAGACAGACCTTGAGCCACATAACATCAAAGTTTGAAGACTCAACATCCTTGAGGTGTGAACAGGTGTGTTTATGTTGGAATAAGCACAAACACCACCTCTGAACTGGAATCGTGAGTGGAGGTTACAGGTAGATAGGAAAAGGGACTTGTGAGAACATCATTAGATACCTGTGTCTCAGAAAGTGGTAAGGTATTAGAAGTGATACTAGACAGATGGTGCTCAATTGAGGAGAGGTTACTAGAGAGACCATGAATGTTGGTATAGTTAAGAGGAAGGTCTCACAGAGAGGAAAAGGTTGTGGGAGGGGCCAGTACTATTACTGCCAGAGTCCTCCCTCTCAATGGCAGTAGAATCTGGCAGAAGCCCAGAGATTCTTAGCACCCTATGATCCTGAGGACTTGAGGCCATAGATATGATGGACTCTGTCATAAGCTTTATCTAATAACAATAGGTATGAATTATGACTGACCTGGTTATTCAAATTTTTTGAGAATCAAGATCATTTCAGAATATCCCTTAACTGCCCTAGATTTCTGGGTTATTCTATGTAGACCCAGAAGTTTTGTTAAATTTTTCAAGTATATATACATTAATTGTTCATATCCAACATTAAAATACATAATTTCTAGCATCTAAACATCAATATCTTCTTTTATTAGCTAATTTATTATTTATCCCTGGGGATAGGGGAGAAAGAATACTTCCCAAGCATTCCTCACGTGTCGTAGAAGGCGACTAAAGGGGACGGGAGCGGGGGGCCAGAAACCCTCCCCTCCTTGTATTTTAACTTTCTAAAAGGGGAAACAGAAGAAGGAGTCATGCGAGGAGTGCTTATCCTCCTCGAAGGCTCAGATTGGGGTGTCTAAATGTGTGTGGATGTAACCAAGATGAGAAAAAAGGAGAGATAGGTAGTATGTTTGAGGAAAGGAACCTGGATGTTTTGGCTCTGAGTAAAACGAAGCTCAAGGGTAAAGGGGAAGAGTGGTTTGGGAATGTCTTGGGAGTAAAGTCAGGGGTTATTTATATTTATTTTGCTTTGTTGGTGTCTCCCGCGTTTGCGAGGTAGCGCAAGGAAACAGACGAAAGAAATGGCCCAACCCACCCCCATACACATGTATATACATACACGTCCACACACGCAAATATACATACCCATACATCTCAATGTACACACATATATACACACACAGACACATACATATATACACATGCACACAATTCACACTGTCTGCCTTTATTCATTCCCATCGCCACCTCCCACACATGGAATAACATCCCCTCCCCCATCATGTGTGTGAGGTAGCGCTAGGAAAAGACAACAAAGGCCCCATTCGTTCACACTCAGTCTCTAGCTGTTATGCAATAATGCCCTAAACCACAGCTCCCTTTCCACATCCAGGCCCCACACAACTTTCCATGGTTTACCCCAGACGCTTCACATGCCCTGATTCAATCCACTGACAGCAAGTCGACCCCGGTATACCACATCGATCCAATTCACTCTATTCCTAGCCTGCCTTTCACCCTCCTGAATGTTCAGGCCCCGATCACTCAAAATCTTTTTCACTCCATCTTTCCACCTCCAATTTGGTGTCCCACTTCTCCTCGTTTTCCTCCACCTCCGACACATATATCCTCTTGGTCAATCTTTCCTCACTCACTCTCTCCATGTGCCCAAACCATTTCAAAACACCCTCTTCTGCTCTCTCAACCATGCTCTTTTTATTTCTACACCTCTCTCTTACCCTTACATTACTTACTCGATCAAACAACCTCACACCACACATTGTCCTCAAACATCTCATTTCCAGCACATCCACCCTCCTGCGCACAACTCTATCCATAGCCCACGCCTCGCAACCATACAACATTGTTGGAACCACTATTCTTTCAAACATACCCATTTTTGCTTTCCGAGATAATGTTCTCAACTTCCAAACATTCTTCAAGGCTCCCACGATTTTCGCCCCCTCCCCCACCCTATGATTCACTTCCGCTTCCATGGTTCCATCCGCTGCCAGATCCACTCCCAGATATCTAAAACACTTTACTTCCTCCAGTTTTTCTCCATTCAAACTTACCTCCCAATTGACTTGACCCTCAACCCTACTGTACCTATTAACCTTGCTCTTATTCACATTTACTCTTAACTTTCTTCTTTCACACACTTTACCAAACTCAGTCACCAGCTTCTGCAGTTTCTCACATGAATCAGCCACCAGCACTGTATCATCAGTGAACAACAACTGACTCACTTCCCAAGCTCTCTCATCCACAACAGACTCCATACTTGCCCCTCTTTCCAAAACTCTTGCATTCACCTCCCTAACAACCCCATCCATAAACAAATTAAACAACCATGGAGACATCACACACCCCTGCCACAAACCTACATTCACTGAGAACCAATCACTTTCCTCTCTTCCTACACGTACACATGACTTACATCCTCGGTAAAAACTTTTCACTGCTTCTAACAACTTGCCTCCCACAACATATATTCTTAGTACCTTCCAAAGAGCATCTCTATCAACTATTATCATATGCCTTCTTCAGATCCATAAATGCTACATACAAATCCATTTGCTTTTCTAAGTATTTCTCACATACATTCTTCAAAGCAAACACCTGATCCACACATCCTCTACCAATTCTAAAACCACACTGCTCTTCCCCATTCTGATGCTCTGTACATGCCTTCACCCTCTCAATCAATACCCTCCCATATAATTTACCAGGAATACTCAACAAACTTATACCTAATACGTTAACATATGTAAACATATTCATCGGTGTAAGGACTTTTATGTGTTTCTCTCCCTCAAGAATTGATCTAGACATTAGTTCCTGGTGCTACATCAACAACCTGGGAAAGAGCAGTTATAAATAACAACAACCTTTAAATCACTCACTGCACTACATCATCATAAAATGCTTAATTGTAGAGTAATGACAAGCAGTTTTACTTCTCAGTCTAACCTTATTTCAAAATATGTACCTCAAAGAACCATTACTTCTTAAGAATTACATTCATGTTTGAAGTCCTATTACTGTAAAAGTAATACAAAAGAAAACTATTTGATAATACCTCAAACACCATGTTAGCACTTTCACTCAGCATGTTATCATCAGGAGAGTCGACTGGTGTTTGTTTAGTAAACTTACTATCAAACTGACTAACATCATCTTCACCACTCTGCAATGAGATAAGAAAAATTAGGCAGAAGTTTTAGGGATAATAATGACAAATGCTAGAAACTGGAAAGGTTTGCTTCTGTGCCTGTTAAATGTAATTCTGCTCTCCCACTGTGTGCAACAGCTCTACTTATACCACCTCTATACATCAAAATCACTAGTGCCAAGAAGTACCTTTGAAGACAAAATAGTGTTACCCAGCACGCTGCCCTGTCACCTTTTGGATGGCAAAGTTTAAAAAATGTAAATGGTATTTATAAATATTATCATCTCTCTTTATTTATGTTCCATATTTTCTCTCACGATAAACATGAGTACACCACACTGATTATAATAATACAAGGAGCATAAGAGAAGTTTCAGATTACAAAAAATCTGTTCTTCAAAAAAGTTAATAAAACACTACTTTAGATACGAGCTTATGCCATTGTGCTCTGAGACTATCTAACAATATGAATAAATGGTCCTAAATCATGCAGGAGTTCTCATTTTCTGAAATAATCACCAGCATCTCCTTGGTCTACATAGCCCCATATATAAACTAAGAAATTTTAATAAATTCCTGAAGCCCAAAAATGGACATAACTTGAATACAAGGGGATGGAGAAGGGAGAGAAATACAGGTTGCACATCCCTGACCTGATAAGCTGAAATCCGAAATACTCCAAAATCTGAAACTTTTTGAGCAGCATTATGATGTTACAAATGGAAAATTCCATGCCAAAGCACATTATTTTATTTAATGTATTAATGGTATTTCATATCTTTTACTGTTAAGTAGTTATGTTTGAAAAAGTGTAAGAAAATGATTGCTTCTCAGTAGCATATAAATCCAGTCAGGAATGAAGGTGATGCCAAACAACCACAGATTGTCCACATGGGCAGCTGAGGTTGTGACACCTTAGCTTTCTGATGGTTCAGTGTTACACAAACTTTGTTTCAGGCACAAAATTAGTAAAAATATTGCATATATCACCTTCAGGCTATGTGTATAAGGTGTATATGAAACAAGTGGATTTTCTGTCTAGACTTGGCTCCCATCCCCAAGATATCTCATCATGTACATGCAAACATTCTAAAGTCCGAAAAACTCCAAAATCCGAAACACTTCTGGTCTCAGGCAATTCAGATAAAAGATACTCAACCTGTACTTATGAAAATTCATTCATACAAAATCAAAGCAAAGAATGATAAGTTAAACTACAGGATAAATGAAGAAAAAGAAAATGGTGCAACTTGACAAGTTAGAACATCTTAATTAGGGTAACATTCTGACAGTAATCTTCTAAACAGGAAATTTAGTTCGAACATAACCTAAAGGTATATCATTCTTACTTTAAGTATATCAACTTTGCTAAGAATAAAATAACAAATCAGTACAAATAAAACTATTACATTTTATTGAACTTGACCACCGTCTCCCGCATTAGCGAGGTAGCGCAAGAAAACAGATGAGGAATGGCCCAACCCACCCACATACACATGCATATACATAAACACCCACACACACACATATACATACATATACATTTCATCATATACATACATATACATACATATACATATACATATATACACGTAGATATCCATACTTGTTGCCTTCATTCATTCCCGTCACCACCCCGCCACACATGAAATAGCACCACACACATACACACACCCCAGCGAGGCAGCGCCAGGGACAAACAAAAAAAGGCCACATTTGTTCACACTCAGTCTCTAGCTGTCATGTGTAATACACTGAAACCACAGCTCCCTTTCCACAGCCAGGCCCCAGAGACCTTTCCATGGTTTACCTCAGACATTTCACATGCCCTGGTTCAATCCATTGACAGTACATCAACCCCGGTAGACCACATCGTTCCAATTCACTCTATTCCTTGCACGCTTCCTCCACACATTCTTCAACGCTCCCAGAACCTTCGCTCCCTCCCTCACCTTGTGAATCACTTCCGCTTCCATGGTTTCATCCACTGTTAACTCCACTCCTAGATACCTAAATCACTTCACTTCCTCCAGCTTCTCTCCGTTCAAACTTACCTCCCTATTAATTTGTCCCTCACCCCTATTGAACCAAATAACCTTGCTCTTATTCAAATTTACTCTCAACTTTCTCCTTTCACACACTTTATCAAACTCAGTCACCAACTTCTGCAATTTCTCACCCGAATCAGCCACCAGTGCTGTATCATCAGCGAACAACAAGTGACACTTCCTAAGCCCTCTCATCCACAACAGACAGCATACTTGCCCCTCTCTCTGAAACTCTTGCATTGAAAATGTATGCCCAAAGGTCTTTTAACCTTTTAGTTTTGGGCTAGGATAAATTCATGTTCATAAAACTATATTCTTGAGGCTCTTAGAACTTACGAGAACAGGTTTAAATGGAGGTTCTAGTTTGTGATGTATGACATCATCCCAGTTGATATGCTTGAAGAATAAATGTCTCTTAATTGGCTCACCATCATCAGGTCCACTGCCAAGGCGCTGACTAACTTGTCGCTGAAAGAAATAATACATTGAAAGTTGGAGAATGATGGGGACAATATAAATATATCCAGTGCCATTGTTTGCACAAAAACCAGATTCATCTTTAACCTTATGACACCAAAAGGTATATCTTCTAACACCTAAATACTTCTTCTACTTCAGCTGGGTAATATTAAAAAAAAAAATGGCCTTATTTGCATACATCCAATCTCTAGTGAAGTGTTTTAGATATCTGGGAGTAGACTTAGCAGCGGATGGAACCATGGAAGTGGAGGCGAGTCATAGGGTGGGGGAGGGGGCAAAGATTCTGGGAGCGTTGAAGAATGTGTGGAAGGAGAGAACGTTATCTCAGAGAGCAAAAATGAGTATGTTTGAAGGAATAGTGGTTCCAACAATGTTATATGGTTGTGAGGCATGGGCTATAGATAGGGTTGTGCACAGGAAGGTGGATGTGTTGGAAATGAAATGTTTAAGGCCAATATGTGGTGTGAGGTGGTTTGATCAAGTAAGTAATGAAAGGGTAAGAGAGATGTGTGGTAATAAAAAGAGTGGTTGAGAGAGCAAAAGAGGGAATTTTGAAATGGTTTGGACACATGTAGAGAATGAGTGAGGAAAGAATGACAAAGAGGATATATGTGTCAGAGGTGGAGGGAAGAAGAAGCAGGAGACCAAATTGGAGGTGGAAGGATGGGGTGAAAAAGATCTTGAGCAATCTGGGCCTGAACATACAGGAGGGTGAAAGGCATGCAAGGAATAGAGTGAAATGGAACGATGTGGTATACCAGGATCAACATGCTGTCATTGGATTGAACCAGGGCATGTAAAATGTCTGAGGTAAACCATAGAAAGGTCTGCGGGGCCTAGCTGTGGAAAGGGAGCTGTGGTTTCAGTACATCACTCATGACAGCTTGAGACTGAGTGTGAATGAATTTGGCCTTTGTTGTCTCTTCCTAGTGCTATCTCGTGCATGCGCGGGGGAGGGGGGTACCATTTCTTGTGTGGCGGGATGGCAATGGGAATGGATGAAGGCAAGCAAGTATGAATATGTACATGTGTATATATGTATATGAGTATGTATATGTACGTATATATATATATATATCTTTCTTTTCTTTCAAACTATTCGCCATCTCCCGCATTAGCAAGGTAGCGTTAAGAACAGAGGACATATATAAATATATATATATATATATATATATATATATATATATATATATATATATATATATATATATATATATATTCTTTTTTTTCTTTTAAACAATTCGCCATTTCCCGCATTAACGAGGTAGCGTTAAGAACAGAGGACTGGGCCTTTTTTGGAATATCCTCACCTAGCCCCACTCTGTTCCTTCTTTTGGAAAATTAAAAAAAAAA
Source organism: Panulirus ornatus (assembly GCF_036320965.1). Classification (NCBI taxonomy): domain Eukaryota; kingdom Metazoa; phylum Arthropoda; class Malacostraca; order Decapoda; family Palinuridae; genus Panulirus; species Panulirus ornatus. The sequence continues at coordinate 1,056,375 of NC_092251.1, read as the reverse complement.
ATGTGGGGGAGGATTTCCAGCCCCCCGCTCCTTCCCCCTTTAGTCGCCTTCTATGCCAAGCAGGGAATACGTGGGAAGTATTCTTACTTCCCTATCCCCAGGGATAATATATATATATATATATATATATATATATTTTTTTTTTTTATACTTTGTCGCTGTCTCTCGCGTTTGCGAGGTAGCGCAAGGAAACAGACGAAAGAAATGGCCCAACCCACCCCCATACACATGTATATACATACGTCCACACACGCAAATATACATACCTACACAGCTTTCCATGGTTTACCCCAGACGCTTCACATGCCTTGATTCAATCCACTGACAGCACGTCAACCCCGGTATACCACATCGCTCCAATTCACTCTATTCCTTGCCCTCCTTTCACCCTCCTGCATGTCCAGGCCCCGATCACACAAAATCTTTTTCACTCCATCTTTCCACCTCCAATTTGGTCTCCCTCTTCTCCTCGTTCCCTCCACCTCCGACACATATATTCTCTTGGTCAATCTTTCCTCACTCATTCTCTCCATGTGCCCGAACCATTTCAAAACACCCTCTTCTGCTCTCTCAACCACGCTCTTTTTATTTCCACACATCTCTCTTACCCTTCCGTTACTTACTCGATCAAACCACCTCACACCACACATTGTCCTCAAACATCTCATTTCCAGCACATCCATCCTCCTGCGCACAACTCTATCCATAGCCCACGCCTCGCAACCATACAACATTGTTGGAACCACTATTCCTTCAAACATAACCATTTTTGCTTTCCGAGATAATGTTCTCGACTTCCACACATTCTTCAAGGCTCCCAGAATTTTCGCCCCCTCCCCCACCCTATGATCCACTTCCGCTTCCATGGTTCCATCCGTTGCCAGATCCACTCCCAGATATCTAAAACACTTCACTTCCTCCAGTTTTTCTCCATTCAAACTCACCTCCCAATTGACTTGACCCTCAACCCTACTGTACCTAATAACCTTGCTCTTGATGGAGAGAGATGGGTGATTATTGGTGCATATGCACCTGGGCATGAGAAGAAAGATCATGAGAGGCAAGTGTTTTGGGAGCAGCTGAATGAGTGTGTTAGTGGTTTTGATGCACGAGACCGGGTTATAGTGATGGGTGATTTGAATGCAAAGGTGAGTAATGTGGCAGTTGAGGGAATAATTGGTATACATGGGGTGTTCAGTGTTGTAAATGGAAATGGTGAAGAGCTTGTAGATTTATGTGCTGAAAAAGGACCGATGACTGGGAATACCTGGGTTAAAAAGCGAGATATACATAAGTATACTTATGTAAGTAAGAGAGATGGCCAGAGAGCGTTATTGGATTACGTGTTAATTGACAGGCGCGCGAAAGAGAGACTTTTGGACGTTAATGTGCTGAGAGGTGCAACTGGAGGGATATCTGATCATTATCTTGTGGAGGCTAAGGTGAAGATTTGTATGGGTTTTCAGAAAAGAAGAGTGAATGTTGGGGTGAAGAGGGTGGTGAGAGTAAGTGAGCTTGGGAAGGAGACTTGTGTGAGGAAGTACCAGGAGAGACTGAGTACAGAATGGAAAAAGGTGAGAACACTGGAAGTAAGGGGAGTGGGGGAGGAATGGGATGTATTTAGGGAATCAGTGATGGATTGCGCAAAAGATGCTTGTGGCATGAGAAGAGTGGGAGGTGGGTTGATTAGAAAGGGTATTGAGTGGTGGGATGAAGAAGTAAGATTATTAGTGAAAGAGAAGAGAGAGGCATTTGGACGATTTTTGCAGGGAAAAAATGAAATTGAGTGGGAGATGTATAAAAGAAAGAGACAGGAGGTCAAGAGAAAGGTGCAAGAGGTGAAAAAAAGGGCAAATGAGAGTTGGGGTGAGAGAGTATCATTAAATTTTAGGGAGAATAAAAAGATGTTCTGGAAGGAGGTAAATAAAGTGCGTAAGACAAATGGGAACTTCAGTGAAGGGCGCAAATGGGGAGGTGATAACAAGTAGTGGTGATGTGAGAAGGAGATGGAGTGAGTATTTTGAAGGTTTGTTGAATGTGTTTGATGATAGAGTGGCAGATATAGGTTGTTTTGGTCGAGGTGGTGTGCAAAGTGAGAGGGTTAGGGAAAATGATTTGGTAAACAGAGAAGTAGTAAAAGCTTTGAGGAAGATGAAAGCCGGCAAGGCAGCAGGTTTGGATGGTATTGCAGTGGAATTTATTAAAAAAGGGGGTGACTGTATTATTGACTGGTTGGTAAGGTTATTTAATGTATGTATGACTCATGGTGAGGTGCCTGAGGATTGGCGGAATGCATAAATAGTGCCATTGTACAAAGGCAAAGGGGATAAGAGTGAGTGCTCAAATTACAGAGGTATAAGTTTGTTGAGTATTCCTGGTAAATTATATGGGAGGGTATTGATTGAGAGGGTGAAGGCATGTACAGAGCATCAGATTGGGGAAGAGCAGTGTGGTTTCAGAAGTGGTTGAGGATGTGTGGATCAGGTGTTTGCTTTGAAGAATGTATGTGAGAAATACTTAGAAAAGCAAATGGATTTGTATGTAGCATTTATGGATCCGGAGAAGGCATATGATAGAGTTGATAGAGATGCTCTGTGGAAGGTATTAAGAATATATGGTGTGGGAGGCAAGTTGTCAGAAGCAGTGAAAAGTTTTTATCGAAGATGTAAGGCATGTGTAAGTGTAGGAAGAGAGGAAAGTGATTGGTTCTCAGTGAATGTAGGTTTGCGACAGGGGTGTGTGATGTCTCCATGGTTGTTTAACTTGTTTATGGATGGGGTTGTTAGGGAGGTGAATGCAAGAGTTTTGGAAAGAGGGGCAAGTATGAAGTCTGTTGGGGATGAGAGAGCTTGGGAAGTGAGTCAGTTGTTGTTCGCTGATGATACAGCACTGGTGGCTGATTCATGTGAGAAACTGCAGAAGCTGGTGACTGAGTTTGGTAAAGTGTGTGAAAGAAGAAAGTTAAGAGTAAATGTGAATAGGAGCAAGGTTATTAGGTACAGTAGGGTTGAGGGTCAAGTCAATTGGGAGGTAAGTTTGAATGGAGAAAAACTGGAGGAAGTAAAGTGTTTTAGATATCTGGGAGTGGATCTGGCAGCGGATGGAACCATGGAAGCGGAAGTGGATCATAGGGTGGGGGTGGGGGAGGGGGCGAAAATCCTGGGAGCCTTGAAGAATGTTTGGAAGTTGAGAACATTATCTCGGAAAGCAAAAATGGGTGTGTTTGAAGGAATAGTGGTTCCAACAATGTTGTATGGTTGCGAGGCATGGGCTATGGATAGAGTCGTGAGCAGGAGGGTGGATGTGCTGGAAATGAGATGTTTAAGGACAATGTGAGGTGTGAGGTGGTTTGATCGAGTAAGTAACGTAAGGGTAAGAGAGATGTGTGGAAATAAAAAGAGCGTGGTTGAGAGAGCAGAAGAGGGTGTTTTGAAATGGTTTGGGCACATGGAGAGAATGAGTGAGGAAAGATTGACCAAGAGGATATATGTGTCGGAGGTGGAGGGAACGAGGAGAAGAGGGAGACCAAATTGGAGGTGGAAAGATGGAGTGAAAAAGATTTTGTGTGATCGGGGCCTGAACATGCAGGAGGGTGAAAGGAGGGCAAGGAATAGAGTGAAATGGAGCGATGTGGTATACAGGGGTTGACGTGCTGTCAGTGGATTGAATCAAGGCATGTGAAGCGTCTGGGGTAAACCATGGAAAGCTGTGTAGGTATGTATATTTGCGTGTGTGGACGTGTGTATGTACATGTGTATGGGGGGGGGGGGGGGTTGGGCCATTTCTTTCGTCTGTTTCCTTGCGCTACCTCGCAAACGCGGGAGACAGCGACAAAGTATAAAAAAAAAAAAAAAAAAAAAAAAAATATATATATATATATTATCCCTGGGGATAGGGGATTAAGAATACTTCCCACGTATTCCCTGCGTGTCGTAGAAGGCGACTAAAAGGGGAGGGAGCGGGGGGCTGGAAATCCTCCCCTCTCGTTTTTTTTTTTTTTTTTTTTTTTTCAAAAGAAGGAACAGAGAATTGGGCCATACTTACATACTTGCTCACTTTCCCGTGTTAGTGAAATAGCAACAGATAAGGATGAAAAAAAGTGCCTCATTCACTGATGTCCATTCTAAACACTTGTAATGCACTGAAACCACAGCTCCCTATCCATAACCAGGCCCCACAGACCTTTCCGTGGTTTCCCCCAGCTGCTTCAGCCTTAGTTCTGTCCACAGACAGCATATATACATATATACAGACTCATATATACCACATTGCTCAATTTCACTATTCTATGGAAGAATTTCCCCTCGTCCATGCTCAGGCCCTGAGAACTCAAAATATTTTTCTCTTCATCTTCAACTTCTAATTTGGTCTCCCCTTCTCATTGTCACCTCCACTTCCAACACATAAGTCCTCTCTATCAGCCTCTCCCCATTCATTCTCTCATATCAAAATCATTTTAGAAAACTTTCTTCAAAGCAATCACGTGATCTAACTATCCTCCATCACTTCTGAAACTACATTATTGCTCCCTAATCTGATGCTCTATACATGCCTTCACCCTCTCAATCACCACCCTCCCATACACCTTGTAGGTACACTCAACAAACTTATATCTTTTTAGTTCAAACACTCACCTTTCAACAATGCCCCTATACATGCAATCTGCAAATCCTCAAGCATCTCACCATGATCCATACATACAATGAAAATCCTAACTAGATTATCAGCCTCACATCCAGAGGGCAGGACCACAGGCCATGGAGTGTAATGACATTAAATGTGTCTATGTGGAAGAGTGAGGGCCAACTGAGCAGCATGTGTTTAGTACCTTCACTGTGGTATGTGTATCAATTGCCAAGAAGGGTCTTGAGATATGTTGAACCAATGTTTGTGGTGTTGTAGGGATGGGAGATGTCAAGAGCTCAGACGAGAAGCGTAGCCTGCATATGTTTGGGGAGAGTGGTTTTAAGACGAGTGTATGTCTGCTGGGGTGGCCTTTAAGATGGAGTTGTAAGGGCTTTTGTTCAACAGTTATTGGATTATTTTTGAGTACATGTTTTGTAAATGAGTTTTTAATAATGTAGGTTGCTGCTGAAGTGTAAGCAGAGATAAGCTTCATTATTTCTATCTGAGCAATGGTAATTAATTATGGAGTGGTTTGGATAGGAAGGGTCTGGTGTGGATGCAAGTATTTGAGTGCCAAGTAAACTGAGGTGGAATTGTACCAGGAGGATCTTCATTCCACCAAGTAGGTGTCGTGTGCAAGTGATTGCTTGGCAGTCATAAATCATTCTGAGTGCTCTGTTTCCAGAGGTTTGCAGCTTTGTTATATCCTCTTTTGAGAGGATGGATGGCCAGGCAGGTTGTACGTAGTTTAGGATGCAGAGATTAAATTTTATATACACTAGCAAATTCTTTTTCATATCCAAATCTGATACAACTCAATGCTCTGCAAACATTAGTTTATTTGAGGCTTTTGTACTAATGATTGTGGTATGAACTGTGAGTGTCCCATGTACTGTACATGATGCCTAAAAACGCTGTTTTGTTGGCCATACAAGATAATGGAAGGGTGCAGGTTATAGTAATGTCAGTCTAGGATTAAAAGAGTAACTAAAGACTTCTGTTCAATGCAAACACTCTGTTCTGAGTGAACCATCTTTCAGTTGTATAATGTGCTGTTGCATGTTTGTTGTTCCCTCCGTGGTCTATAAGAATAAACAGAAGGTTGTGCAGGAGGAGCTGCTTCTTATGTTGTATATATCTTTATACACTTTTACGAGATCTTACGCTAATTTTTGTATCTATCTACTTATATCTCTAAGACCTGTTCCAATTGGAACTCCCTCAAAGGGATGGCCACGGCAACAGTCTCTCCATAACTAAATAACTCCAGCGCCACTTCTTAGCCTTTAGTGCCTCACCCTTAACAGGCCACTGGCAGAGGGCAAGTCTAGTGCAGTGTTTGCAGTCTTCTACCTAATGTTCCTAATGACTACTTCAATCTAATGCTCCTACCTATCATTTCTCTCTAATAATCCTGCTTAATATTCCTACCTACTGCTCCTATCTATTGTTCTTACTATTTTGCCAAATTTGTGTATACACAGACAAAAAAGAATTACCCATTATAAAAATATACATGTATTACCACCTCAGTATATCAAACCTACATCCCTATCATGCTGAAGGACATTTCAAAATTCGAGATGCAAAACTCAGAAAACAGAGAATACATTTGTATATCAAACAAGTAATGAAGAAAGAAATCCACTATCTAATGACTGTTCTGACAGAACACCTTTCCTACAACCTTACCTTGAGCAGCTTGCGAATGAGATCTCGTGCATCTGGGGTTAAATACGGTGGAAGGTTCAACCTGCCCTTAAGGATCTTCTCAATTGTCTTCTTGCGATTCTCAGCTGTGAATGGTGGCTAAAGATACAAAAGAATTTTAGATGTATATACAGAATAGTCAAAGACCTTAACATATATTTTCCATTATTACAACAAACTGTGTCCATTTCATGTTTCATGTTGTGGTGATAAAAGTTGTTTTCGTTATCATAAAAGAATAATTTATGTATAAGCAGTAAATTATCAATTCTTTCTTTCGCAGTTTAAAATGCTCTGGTTCCCTCTTCCTACAAGAAGCACTGTCTGCCTCATTAAGAAAATAAATTACAGTATTTTCTTATCATTACCTCTATTCTGATTCACATGTGGTAGCTCACACCCTCTTAATTCAATCATACACTCTCTAAGGCTCAGTCATATGTTCTTAACGCTGCCTCACTAATGCGAGTAATGCAAATATGAATGAAAAAAAAATTTTCAAGCATATATAAGTGAGTCAGTTGTTGTTCGCTGATGATACAGCGCTGGTGGCTGATTCATGTGAGAAACTGCAGAAGCTGGTGACTGAGTTTGGAAAAGTGTGTGGAAGAAGAAAGAGTAAATGTGAATAAGAGCAAGGTTATTAGGTACAGTAGGGTTGAGGGTCAAGTCAATTGGGAGGTGAGTTTGAATGGAGAAAAACTGGAGGAAGTGAAGTGTTTTAGATATCTGGGAGTGGATCTGGCAGCGGATGGAACCATGGAAGCGGAAGTGGATCATAGGGTGGGGGAGGGGGCGAAAATCCTGGGGGCCTTGAAGAATGTGTGGAAGTCGAGAACATTATCTCGGAAAGCAAAAATGGGTATGTTTGAAGGAATAGTGGTTCCAACAATGTTGTATGGTTGCGAGGCGTGGGCTATGGATAGAGTTGTGCGCAGGAGGATGGATGTGCTGGAAATGAGATGTTTGAGGACAATGTGTGGTGTAAGGTGGTTTGATCAAGTGAGTAACGTAAGGGTAAGAGAGATGTGTGGAAATAGAAAGAGCGTGGTTGAGAGAGCAGAAGAGGGTGTTTTGAAGTGGTTTGAGCACATGGAGAGGATGAGTGAGGAAAGATTGACCAAGAGGATATATGTGTCGGAGGTGGAGGGAACAAGGAGAAGAGGGAGACCAAATTGGAGGTGGAAAGATGGAGTGAAAAAGATTTTGTGTGATCGGGGCCTGAACATGCAGGAGGGTGAAAGGAGGGCAAGGAATAGAGTGAATTGGAGCGATGTGGTATACCGGGGTTGACGTGCTGTCAGTGGATTGAAGCAGGGCATGTGAAGCGTCTGGGGTAAGCCATGGAAAGCTGTGTAGGTATGTATATTTGCATGTGTGGACATATGTATATACATGTGTATGGGGGGGGGGCCATTTCTTTCGTCTGTTTCCTTGCGCTACCTCGCAAACGCGGGAGACAGCGACAAAGTATAATAAAAAAAAATAATAAATATAAATATATATATATATCCATTTTTTTTTTTTACTTTTTCATTATACTTTGTCACTGTCTCCCACGTCAGCAAGGTAGCGCAAGGAAACAGATGAAAGAATGGCCCAACCCACCCACATACACATGCATATACATAAAAACCCACACACGCACATATACAAACCTATACATTTCAACGTATACACATACACACACACACACAAATACATATATACACATGTACATATTAATACTTGCTGCCCTCAGCCACTGAGCCATTCCCGTTGCCATCCCACCACACATGAAATGGCACCCCCCTCCACCCACACAGGCACGAGTTAGCACTAGCAAAAGACAACAAATGCCACATTTGTTCACACTCAGTCTCTAGCTGTCATGTATAATACACCAAAACCACAGCTCCCTTTCCATATCAGAGCCCCACAAAATTTCCATGGTTTACCACAGACCCTTCACATGCCCTGGTCCAATCCATTGACAGCACGTCGACCCCAGTATGCCACATCGTTCCAATTCACTCTATTCCTTGCACACCATTCACCCTCCTGCATGTTCAGGCCCCAATAGCTCAAAATCTTTTACACTCCATCCTTCCACCTCCAGTTTGGTCTCCCACTTCTCCTCGTTCCTCCACCTCTGACACATATATCCTTTGTCAATCTTTCCTCACTGAGTCTCTCCATGTGACCGAACCATTTCAAAACACCCTCTTCTGCTCTCTCAACCACACTCTTTTTATTACCACACATCTCTCTTTAACCTTTCATTACTTACTCGATCAAACCACCTCACACCACGTATTGTCCTCAAACATTTCATTTCCAACATGATCCACCCTCCTCCGCACAACCCTATCTATAGCCCACGCCTCGCAACCATATAACATTGTTGGAACCACTATTCCTTCAAACATACCCATTTTTGCTTTCCGAGATAATGCTCTCACCTTCCACACATTCTTCAACACTCCCAGAACCTTCACCCCCTTCCCCCACCCTGTGACTCACTTCTGCTTAAATAGTTCCATCCCCTGCCAAATCCACTCCCAGATATCTAAAACACTCACTTTCTCCAGTTTTCTCCATTCAAACTTACCTCCCAATTGACTTGTACCTCAACCCTACTGTACCTAATAACCTTGCTCTTATTCACATTTACTCTCAGCTTCCTTCTTTCACACACTTTACCAAACTCAGTCACCAGCTTCTGCAGTTTCTCACCCGAATCAGCCACCAGCGCTGTATCATCAGCAAACAACGACTGACTCACTTCCCAAGCCCTCTAATCAACAACAGACTAAATACTTGCCCCTCTCTGCAATACTCTTGCATTCACCTCCTGAACAACCCCATCCATAAACAAATTAAACAAACATGGAAACATCACCCACCCCTGCCGCAAACTGACATTCACTGGGAACCAATCAATTTCCTCTCTTCCTACTCGTACACGTCTTACATCTTTGATAAAAATTTTTTACTGCTTCTAACAACTTGCCTCCCACATCATATACTCTTCATACCTTCCACAGAGTATCTCTATTAACTCATCATATGCTTTCTCCAGATCCATAAATACTACAAACAAATCCATTTGTTTTTCTAAGTACTTCTCACATACATTCTTCAAAGCAAACACTTGATCCACACATCCCTACCACTTCTGAAACCATACTGCTCTTCCCCAATCTGATGCTCTGTACATGCTATCACCCTCTTAATCAATACCCTCCCATATAATTTCCCTGGAATACTCAACAAACTTATACCTCTGTAATCTAAACACTCACCTTTATCCCCTTTGCCTTTGTACAATGGCACTATGCGTGCATTCTGCCAATCCTCAGGTACTTCACCATGAGCCATACATACATCCTCACCAAATCAATTGTTGTTTCCTGTGTCAGCGAGATAGCGCCAGAGAACAGATGAAGAATGGCCCATCCACTCATACACACACACACACACACACACACACACACACACACACACACATATATATATATATATATATATATATATATATATTTTTTTTCTTTGTCGCTGTCTCCCGCGTTTGTGAGGTAGCGCAAGGAAACAGACGAAAGAAATGGCCCAACCCACCCCCATACACATGTATATACATACGTCCACACACGCAAATATACATACCTACACAGCTTTCCATGGTTTACCCCAGACGCTTCACATGCCTTGATTCAATCCACTGACAGCACGTCAACCCCGGTATACCACATCGCTCCAATTCACTCTATTTCTTGCCCTCCTTTCACCCTCCTGCATGTTCAGGCCCCGATCACACAAAATCTTTTTCACTCCATCTTTCCACCTCCAATTTGGTCTCCCTCTTCTCCTCGTTCCCTCCACCTCCGACACATATATCCTCTTGGTCAATCTTTCCTCACTCATTCTCTCCATGTGACCAAACCATTTCAAAACACCCTCTTCTGCTCTCTCAACCACGCTCTTTTTATTTCCACACATCTCTCTTACCCTTACGTTACTCACTCGATCAAACCACCTCACACCACACATTGTCCTCAAACATCTCATTTCCAGCACATCCATCCTCCTGCGCACAACTCTATCCATAGCCCACGCCTCGCAACCATACAACATGGTTGGAACCACTATTCCTTCAAACATACCCATTTTTGCTTTCCGAGATAATGTTCTCGACTTCCACACATTCTTCAAGGCTCCCAGAATTTTCGCCCCCTCCCCCACCCTATGATCCACTTCCGCTTCCATGGTTCCATCCGCTGCCATATCGACTCCCAGATATCTAAAACACTTCACTTCCTCCAGTTTTTCTCCATTCAAACTCACCTCCCAATTGACTTGACCCTCAACCCTACTATACCTAATAACCTTGCTCTTATTCACATTTACTCTTAACTTTCTTCTTTCACACACTTTACCAAACTCAGTCACCAGCTTCTGCAGTTTCTCACATGAATCAGCCACCAGCGCTGTATCATCAGCGAACAACAACTGACTCACTTCCCAAGCTCTCTCATCCCCAACAGACTTCATACTTGCCCCTCTTTCCAAAACTCTTGCATTCACCTCCCTAACAACCCCATCCATAAACAAATTAAACAACCATGGAGACATCACACACCCCTGCCGCAAACCTACATTCACTGAGAACCAATCACTTTCCTCTCTTCCTACACGTACAAATGCCTTACATCCTCGATAAAAACTTTTCACTGCTTCTAACAACTTGCCTCCCACACCATATATTCTTAATACCTTCCACAGAGCATCTCTATCAACTCTATCATATGCCTTCTCCAGATCCATAAATGCTACATACAAATCCATTTGCTTTTCTAAGTATTTCTCACATACATTCTTCAAAGCAAACACCTGATCCACACATCCTCAACCACTTCTGAAACCACACTGCTCTTCCCCAATCTGATGCTCTGTACATGCCTTCACCCTCTCAATCAATACCCTCCCATATAATTTGCCAGGAATACTTAACAAACTTATACCTCTGTAATTTGAGCACTCACTCTTATCCCCTTTGCCTTTGTACAATGGCACTATGCACGCATTCCGCCAATCCTCAGGCACCTCACCATGAGTCATACATACATTAAATAACCTTACCAACCAGTCAACAATACAGTCACCCCCTTTTTTAATAAATTCCACTGCAATACCATCCAAACCTGCTGCCTTGCCGGCTTTCATCTTCCGCAAAGCTTTTACTACCTCTTCTCTGTTTACCAAATCATTTTCCCTAACCCTCGCACTTTGCACACCACCTCGACCAAAACACCCTATATCTGCCACTCTATCATCAAACACATTCAACAAACCTTCAAAATACTCACTCCATCTCCTTCTCACATCACCACTACTTGTTATCACCTCCCCATTTGCGCCCTTCACTGAAGTTCCCATTTGTCTTACGCACTTTATTTACCTCCTTCCAGAACATCTTTTTATTCTCCCTAAAATTTAATGATACTCTCTCACCCCAACTCTCATTTGCCCTTTTTTTCACCTCTTGCACCTTTCTCTTGACCTCCTGTCTCTTTCTTTTATAAGTCTCCCACTCAATTGCATTTTTTCCCTGCAAAAATCGTCCAAATGCCTCTCTCTTCTCTTTCACTAATACTCTTACTTCTTCATCCCACCACTCACTACCCTTTCTAATCAACCCACCTCCCACTCTTCTCATGCCACAAGCATCTTTTGTGCAATCCATCACTGATTCCCTAAATACATCCCATTCCTCCCCCACTCCCCTTACTTCCATTGTTCTCACCTTTTTCCATTCTGTACTCAGTCTCTCCTGGTACTTCCTCACACAAGTCTCCTTCCCAAGCTCACTTACTCTCACCACCCTCTTCACCCCAACATTCACTCTTCTTTTCTGAAAACCCATACAAATCTTCACCTTTGCCTCCACAAGATAATGATCAGACATCCCTCCAGTTGCACCTCTCAGCACATTAACATCCAAAAGTCTCTCTTTCGCGCGCCTGTCAATTAACACGTAATCCAATAACGCTCTCTGGCCATCTCTCCTACTTCATCTTGCCTTCATCCATTCTGTCACTAACCCGCTCCACAGGAAAACAGCACACATATACATACACATATGCAGACATTGCATACACACATATGTATACATTCATACTTGCTTGCTTTCATCCATTCCTGATGCTACCTTTCTCCACAGGAAAACAGCATACATTCTTCCATAATTGGAACTCTGTTACAAAAAATAGATGTTTCTAGAAGACACAAATATGCTGACTCACCGCGCCTGTCAACATATCATACATGAGTGCACCCAAGGACCACCAATCCACTGCTTTGCCATGTCCTGTGCGAGTGAGAATCTCAGGTGCCATATACTCAATTGTTCCACAGAAAGTATGTGTTACAGAGTCATCCTGAAAAGTAAAGGATGAAATATTATAAACATTTCAAGGGGTCCTTTTATTTCCTTTCAGGTATGTAGTAATGTGATGACTCTTTGTGAGGGAATAAATGATTACACTCCAGTGTTTTATCTTTCTTTCATTGCAGCTTTTTCATCTTAATATATAATCCACATGAACTTGGGAAGTGCAGTGACAGGTTCTGTGCTCAGAATAACATCTATCTGATAATGAGGTGCAATGTTGGTAAAATTTACTAGAAAATAAATTGGAAACAAAATAATATCCTTCAATGAGTAGTCTTACATCCTTCATTCTACAAGAGAAAACCCATGCCAAAAAAAGATTACCCAAATAATTAGCCAATGGTTGAGTCAAAACAAAAAATCACTGCAAAACTTTCATGTAAAGTTTAAAAATAGCAACTACTACTGTTTCCTGTGGGGCAGGATGGCACCAGGAATAAATGAAGGCAAGCAAGTACAAATATGTACATGAGTATATATCTATATGTCTGCATGTGTATGTATATTTGTATATGTTATGTATGTGTATATGTATGTATATGTGTGTGTATGGGCATTTATTAATATACATGTGTATCCCTGGGGATAGGGGAGAGAGAATACTTCCCACATATTCCCTGCGTGTCGTAGAAGGCGACTAAAGGGGAAGGGAGCGGGTGGCTGGAAATCCTCCCCTCTTGTTTTTTTGTTTTTTTTAATTTTCCAAAAGAAGGAACAGAGAAGGGGGCCAGATGAGGATATTCCCTCAAAGCCCAGTCCTCTGTTCTTAACGCTACTTCGCTAACTCGGGTAATGGCGAATAGTATGAAAAAAAGAAAAAGATGTGTATATGAACGGATGGGCCATTCTTTGTGTTCCTGACTCTACCTTGCTGATGCAGGAAACAGCAATCAAGTATAATAGAAAATAATATAACATATGTAAATTGGAGGTGGAAGGACGGAGTGAAAAAGATTTTGAGTGATCAGGGCCTGAACATGCAGGAGGGTGAGAGGCACATAAGGAACAGAGTGAATTGGAACGATGTGGTATACCGGGGTCAATGTGCAATGGGGTCAATGTGCTGTCAATGGACTAAAGTATGGTATGTGAAATATCTGGGGTAAACCATGGAAACATCTGTGGGGCCTGGATGTAGATAGGGAGCTATGGTTTCGGTGCATTACACATGACAACTTGAGACTGAGTGTGAACGAATGTGGCCTTTTTTTGTCTGTTTTCCTGGCGCTACCTCGCTGAAGAGGGGGGAAGTGATGCTGTTTCCTGTGAGGTGGGGTTGCGACAGGAATGGGCAAAGGCAAGCAACTATGAATATATATATGTGTATATATGTATGTCTCTGAAACTCATTTATGTAAGATTAATTCTGCTTTTACACATATTTGCCATTTCCCACGTTAGTGAGGTAGCACTAAAAACAGAGGGCTGAGCCTCACTTGGCCCCATTCTCTGTTCCTTCTTTTGAAAAAGTAAAAAAGTGGAGGAGAGGATTTCCAGTCCCCCACTCCCTCCCCTTTTAGTCACCTTTTACGACATGTAGGGAATATTTGGGAAGTATTCTTTCTTCCCTATCTCCAGGGATAAAGATTAATCTTAGTCTAATATATAACTTTAGCTTTACTTTGAGTTTCTATTTCCATCTTATTCATTAATGTCTATAAGTCATTTACGTTCTCAATGGACTATATCACAGTAAACAGTTCTTCAAAAGATGTTGTGATAAAAGAACCAAAGAGTAAAAGACATACCATGACATCAAGCAAGAACTTTGTCCAAGCCAAGAAATACTTTTACAGTAGAAGAATGTTGGATGAATGGAGGAAAGTAAATAAAGGTATGATTAATACAGAGAGCATATAGATATTTGAAAAAAGTTGCATGATAGTAGAGAGGACAATGTGCTGTCAGAAGGCTAAACCAGGGAACTCAAAGCAGTGTGGGAAATCCATGGAAAGGTTTGTAAGACATGAATGTGCACAAGGGGGATCTAGTTATGGTGCATTATACAACACAGCTAAAGAGTGGATAGGAAATAAACATCATCCCTAACCTGTTGCCAGAGTCGTACATTAGGAGAATAGCAGAGGAGACAAACTGTCTTCTGACAAATATCTGAGCAGCTTTCAAGAATATGTATAAGGAAATATTTAGCAAGCTACTGATGTCCTACATAAGGTCAAAACTAGATTTTGCTTCTCAAATTTGGTCACTGCACCTAAAGAAACACATAGAGCTAAATGAGAAGTTCCAAAGGAGGGCAACAGAGATGGTACCAGAATTATAACAGCAAAGTTACAAGGAAAAGCTAGACTTTAAATTTGCCTCCATTAAAAGAGTGACCTGATCACAACATTTAAGTTTTAAAAACAGATATACAACATGGACAGTTAACAGTTCTTTGAGAAATGTACAGATAGAGCAAACAACATACACGCCACGAAATTCAGCAAGAAAATTGTTAAAAAGATGTAAAGTGGTATTCTGATAGAATAAAAGAGGCAGAGGGATTGAACAGAATGACTGAGGACATGGTTAATGCAGACAGCATGCTTAAATTTAATTTAAGACACTGTATTATAGTACAGAGTGTTCATGATAGGAGCCTCCATAAGTATAAAACTCCCACCCAAACAGTACAAACAGGTAATCACAATTACAGAGATAGGTAATCAGGTAACTGAAAAAAAATAAGTCATCTGAAAAAAAAATAGTCAAGAGATAAAGCCCATCAAGAGAAAAAGTCCCTCCCTTTACAATACTTAAAGGTAATTAGGTAACACACACACACACAGAAACAAGGGTGATGATATAAAACCCTACATACACTATGTGCAGCTATGTGAAATAAAAACTAATTAACCAATAAACTGAACACTCAAAACACCTCTAACTCAGGCATAATTATCATCCAGTACTTTAGTAAACCCCCTTCACTCCAGGTTCTTCCACATGTCGGAACACCACTCTCAATAAGCACTATGGTGTGGCATCTTTCGACACATTCTATCTATCCATCTATCTATATCTCTGATAACCATTCCTTCTGGGAACCCAAAGCAAGGGGGTGGCCACAGCAAAACAGTCTCCACTTAATCCTGTCCTTACATGTCTCCCTCGTATACACCATTCTACGCAATCTTCCCCCATTTCTCTCCCTCTAGTTCTCTTTCACTCTATTCCCTATCTAAAGGTGGTCTTCTTCTCACACTAACCCCTTTATTCATACTATCATACACTCTCTTTGTAAACTCTCTAACTTGCATTCTTTCCATACACCCAAACCATCTCAAAGTAACACACATTCTACTTAAAATCTTACCTGAATCTTTTCTTTGCAAAGTCCAAAATCTGTGAGTTTAACATGACCATATGAATCAAGGAGAATGTTTTCAGGTTTTAGGTCTCTGTAGATAATGCCCTCAGAGTGAAGATGTTCAAGGGCCAAGATGATCTCCGATATGTAAAAGCTGTCAAGAGAAAGAAATTACTGGGCTGGAAACAAAGTTTTTATCAAGGCTGGCTTGTTTATGTACTATGGCAGCATATGAGCAACAAGACTTATAAACATAAATTTGCCTGGCAAATTTGGCTGAATAATCAATGACAAAATTATCCAATTCTAAGGTAACATTAATCCTCGAAGAACAAAATCCCTCCAGGCACAACCAACATTGTGTCTTGACTCAAACAAGCGTTCACTTCACCCTCAACAAAGGCATCTCCTTGACTCTACTAGCAAACAAACTGTCAATCCTACTACATGCCAGATAATGCCACCTAATATCTAACCTGGTCCTAATAAGGATAAATAAACATGTAAACAATTTGTCCAGTGATTGAATAACCATAACATGCACAACAATTATTCTTGGGAAAGAAACCCTTGGGCAGAAACCAAGTAAACTTAAACAGAGATGTGGGCAAAAGATTTTCAAATAGAATACTATGGATATCTAAAACCAAATAAAAAACATTAAAGCCAATACCATATTATTTTAAAATGCATGTTATCTATTTACTAAACTAATGGGATGAACCAATGATTCCACAGTCAGAGCAAAATGTCTAACAAATTACATACCATACATGGATTATATGTAATAGTAACCGCATAAGTGACTGGATTCTTATGTGACAATTTACTGCTTTACTACATATACTCAACAAATTTGATTAAGGGTAATTTCTAGGTCAGGTATATCAATATTCAACAATACAGAAATTACTTCCACACATCCAATACAGCACAATAGATAAACTTAAAAATCATTGCAAACCTCATCACTCTGAAAATTATAGTCAATGAAACAGAAAGTGCCATACTGCTTACAACAGCTCCCTCTCAATTTTTCCACTTTGTACTCTTGTTGGACTACATTCAATTCCTCATCATTCCTTATGCATCTTCACCAGGAACATTAATATTTGATGTCCATAGGTATTCAGAATGCTGTATATACTGCAGGAAAAAGCATACCTCTCAAGGCTTAAAGTTTACTCACTCATGATAGGAAAAATGTAACCATCTAATAATATAATGGAAAGGAGTAAGAAAGGTTTCACACGTTCAAGAATATGCTGAACTGAACAGCATATATCATACAGATGTTATGGCACCATCACTCAACTGACAAATGCATTATCATTGGATTTTACAATAGAGGAATTCTAATATGAGATATCATTTAAATGACAGTTTTAAATCTGTTTACAGCAAGATTTCTAAGGCTGAAATCATCACTACAATTATGAAAAATCTACAGGTAAAAAAACACACTAGCTTCTTATCTATTATATTTTTCTATTATACTTAGTCGCTGTCTCCCACATTAGCGAGGTAGCACAAGGAAACAGATGAAACAATGCCCCAACCCACCCACATACATATGCATATACAAAAACGCCCACACACGCACATTTACATGCCTATACATTTCAACGTATACATACAAATACGTACACAGATACATACATATATACACATGTATTGGCTGCCTTCATCCATTCCTGTCACCACCCAACCACACATGAAACAGTGCCCCTCTTTCCCCACACACACGCAAGGTAGTGCTAGGTAAAGACAACAAAGGCCACATTTGTTCACACCCAGTCTCTAGCTGTCATGTGTAATGCACCGAAACCACAGCTCCCTTTCCACATCCAGGCCCCACAAAGGTTTCCATGGTTTACCCCAGACGTTTCAAATACCCTGTTACAATCCAATGACAGCACAGTGACCCCGGTATACCACATCGTTCCAATTCACTCTATTCCTTGCATGCCTAAAACACTTCACTTCCTCCAGTTTTTCTCCATTCAAACTTACCTCCCAATTAATTTGTCCCTCAACCCTACTGTACCTAATAACCTTGCTCTTATTCACATCTACTCTCAGCTTTCTTCATACAAACACTTTACCAAACTAAGTCATCAGCTTCTGCAGTTTCTCACCCGAATCAGCCACCAGCGCTGTATCATCAGCGAACAACAGCTGACTCACTTCCCAAGCCCTCTCATCCACAACAGACTGCAAACTTGCCCCTCTCTCCAAAACTCTTGCATTCACCTCCCTAACAACGTCATCCATAAACAATACAAACATTCACGGAGACATCACGCACCCCTGCCACAAACCGACATTCACTGAGAACCAATCGTTTTCCTCTCTTCGTACTCGTATACATGCCTTACATCTTCAATAAAAACTTTTCACTGCTTCTAACAACTTACCTCCCATGCCATATACTCTTAATACCTTCCACAAAGCCTCTCTATCAACTCTATCATATTCCTTCTTCAGATTCACAATTGCTACATTCCAATCCATCTGTTTTTCTATGTATTTCTCACATACATTCTTCAAAGCAAACACATGATCCACACACCCTCTCTTACTTCTGAAACCCTACTGCTCTTCCCCAATCTGATGCTCTGTACATACTTTTACCCTCTCAATCAATACCCTCCCATACAATTTCCCAGGAATACTTAACAAACTTATACCTCTGCAATTTGAGCACTCACCTTTATCCCCTTTGCCTTTGTACAATGGCACTATGCATGCATTTCGCCAATCCTCAGGCACTTCACCATGAACCATACATACAATGAATATCCTTACCGACTAGTCAACAACACAGTCACCCCCTTTTTTAATACATCTCACAGCAATACCATCCAATCCCACCGCCTTGCTGACTTTCATCTTCCGCAATGCTTTCCCTACCTCTTCTCTGTTCACCAAACCATTCTCCCTGACCCTCTCACACCATCTCAACCAAAACACCCTATATCTGCCACTCTATCATCAAACAAATTCAACAAACCTTCAAAATACTCACTCCATCTCCTTCTCACTTCACCACTACTTGTTATTACCTCCCCATTAGACTCCTTCATCAATGTTCCAATTTGTTCTCTTTCTTACGCATTTTATTCACCTTCCAAAACATCTTATTCTCCCTAAAATTTAAAGATACTCTCTCACTCCAACTCTCATTTGCCCTCTTTTTCACCACTTGCACCTTCCTCTTGACCTCCTGCCTCTTTCTTTTATACATTTCCCAGTCATTCGCACTACTTCCCTCTTCTCTTTCACTAACAATCTTACTTCTTCATCCCACCACTCACTACCCTTTCTAATCTGCCCACCTCCCACTTTTGCCATACCACAAGCATCTTTTGTGCAAGCCATCACTGCTTCCCTAAATACATCCCATTCCTCCCCCACTCCCCTTACATCCTTTGCTCTCACCTTTTTCCATTCTGTACTCAATCTCTCCTGGTACTTCCTCACACAAGTCTCCTTTCCAAGCTCACTTACTCTAACCACTCTCTTCACCCCAACATTCTCTCTTCTTTTCTGAAAACCTCTACATATCTTCACCTTCGCCTCCACAAGATAATGATCAGACATCCCTCCAGTTGCACCTCTCCGCACATTAACATCCAAAAGTCTCTCTTTCACATGCCTATCAATTAACACGTAATCCAATAACACTCTCTGGCCATCTCTTCTACTTGCATATGTATACTTATGTATATCTCTATTTTCAAACCAGGTATTCCCAATCGCCAGTTCTTTTTCAGCACACAAATCTACAAGCTCTTCATCATTTCCATTTACAACACTGAACACCCCATGTACACCAATCATACCCTCAACTGCCACATTACTCACCTTTGCATTCAAATCACCCATCACTATAACCCGGCCTCATGCATCAAAGCTGCTAACACACTCACTCAGCTGCTCCCTAAACACTTGCCTCTCATGATCTTTCTTCTCATGACCAGGTGCATAGGCACCAACAATCACTCATTTCTCTCCATCCACTTTCAGTTTTACCCATATCAATCTAGAGTTTACTTTCTTACACTCTATCACATACTCCTTCAACTCCTGCTTCAGGAATAGTGCTACTCCTTCGTTTGCTCTTGCTCACCAACCCCTGACTTTACTCCCAAGACATTCCCAAACCACTCTCCCCTTTACCACTGAGCTTCATTTCACTCAGAGCCAAAACATCCAGGTTCCTTTCCTCAAACATACTACCTATCTCTCCTTTTTTTCTCATCTCTGTTACATCCACACACATTTAGACACCCCAATCTGAGCCTTCGAGGAAGATGAGCATTCCCTGCATGACTCCTTCTGTTTCCCCTTTTAGAAAGTTAAAATACAATGAGTGGAGGTTTCTGGCCACCCACTCCCATCCCCTTTAGTCGCCTTCTACAACACGCAGGGAATGCGTGGGAAGTATTCTTTCTCCCCTATCCCAACTAGCTTTTTAACCCTCAAAAATTCAAAACTCAGTGTTAAGTGATGAGATAAGATTTCAAGTAAAATATGAACCAACTTGTTATAATGTGAGATCCTGTTATTGCTACAAATGAGACTCTGTGATTCTATAAAGCTTTGAGACTAAAATGATACAGACCTATCATCTAGATGAATCCTCTTATGTAAAAGGTATTCTATCCAAACCTGTATTCCTAATGCATAAATTACCTAACTAGATATAGGTATTCAAAAAAGAAATTTGAAGAAAATTTTTTCTGCTGACAAGGGGCATGTATTTTCCCCTTAACCCCTTTACAACTCTAGGTCAAGATTTACATGAGCTGGGCAATGTCTCTAAACAGATATTCATGCATCAAGTTTCACGCCTCAATTTCAAGGTCATGCACCAAACCTTGGTGGTGGCTGATGTGGCAGTCATCTTCCTGCCACGCCAATGAGACCAAATATGAGCGAGTTTTCTAGGAAAGATATTAAGCAGCTTTAAGATACATTCAAGAAATCCAGCATATTATGCTGACTCATCGGACGATCTGTCTTCGGATCATGTGGACAGTGACTTTATCTCTTTCAGTATCAAAAGTTGACCTTGACAACAATGCAGCTGACTGGCACAGCTAGCAATTTTACAAACTTTCATAGTTTTGCTGTTATGAAAAAAATTTCAATGAATGGTGACACTGATCATAGCAATAAAAGATTTATTACATACAATGAAACATGATAATAATTAGTAACCAATATTTCGATCTTGGTAAATTAAACAATAAAAGATGCAAAGTGACAACTCCCTTCATACTCAGGCCTCACACCCTCACTTTTTAGTCCATTATGCTGAAACATCTAAAAACAATTCTATACATTCTTACACTGATAGCAGTAAACAAAATACACTGTCATCTGAATATCTGGAAATGTAATGTTAAATACATATTTAAACAACTTGAAACGTGAATTTTGAGGATTTGGAAGGATAACTTAGTGGGAAATTTAGGGGTTAGCATTCAAACAGCTTTTTAGCAGGCTCTTCTAATCACAAATATTACCCCTGGAGAACAAAGTCATGCAAGAACTCAACATGAAACTAAGGGCCTAAAAATGAGTAGCAAACTATGCAACAGCAGAGCTGAGGATGGCTCTTGCTCCAATGATGAAGATCTGGTATCAGTGTCTGAAATGGAATGGCAGCTCTTAACGGCTTAATTCTCAAGGAAATAGTTAATGTGTGACATTCCCTATGGCTGCACTTTTGCTGCTAATGGCTTTCCAGTAGAATGTAGTTTGACATGCTAAGACTTTTAACTCACCAGTTTGATCCAAACCACCAAGTCCATCAGTGGCAGTCTTAATGGCATTCATGCATATGTTGGTTCTGCAATTCACCTGTATAATTTTGTGAGGTCAAATTACACCAAATGCATAATATTGCAGCTACTCAAGACAATTTCTTCAAATTCTGTCTCTTCTGAAGTTAGCAACCTTGCTTTACATTTTTCTTGTCACACCTTTAGTGTTTCTTAATCTTTTGTCATTATCCTAAAGAGGGTCCTAAGACATGGGCCTAAATATAGAGCTCCCACAATCATTTATTTTCCCCAGTAAGGGTTTCATCTTCATAAATCAATGTTACAATACACTTCAGCAGTTCTATCTTTTTTGGCTTAACTTCATCATGAGAACATTATGCACAACCTCTTCTGTCAGAGATTTACATATATTTTCTTACTTAATTATCTGCATGCTGTTATTCTCTCTGTGATAAAAGTGCTGCATCCTTCCCTCTCATTTCTTATCCAGCAATCTTAGAAACTACAAGCACACCTTAAAGTGTCCTTAAATGGTTTAGCCATGTGGAGAAAATGATTGAGAAGTTGACAAACCAAGAGGTCATGGAAAAATGGAGACCAAACTAAAGATGGAAAAATGGAGCGAATAAATTTTGAGTACTCAGGGCCTGAACACGCAGGAGGGTGAAAGGCATGCATTGGACAGAGTGAACTGGAGCAATGTGAAACACAAAGGAAACATGCTGTCAACAGACTAAACCAGGACATATGAACTGAACTGACTGGGAGAAACTACAAAAAGTTCTATGGAGCCTGGTTGGGGATAGGGAGCTGTGGTTTCAGTACAATACACATGGCAGCTAGAGAATGGAAATGAGTGAATGCAGCCACTTCATCAAGTCCCTGACATTACCTTACCTCCAAACATGGGAAACAGCAAACACATATAAAAGAAAAAACTAAACTCTTCAGAGTAAATGTACACTGCTCTACATATTCTACTATCATCCTCAAATCCTCACTTTCGTCAAAGTCTCTCCCAGTTGCATGGAATGGATCAAAGATATATAACACTCACATCACTCATACCTTTAACCCTAATTTAAAACAAAACATGAATCTTCTGCTGTCAATGGGTTGAACCAGGACATGTGAAGCATCTGGGGTAAACCATGGAAAGTTCTGTGGGGCCTAGATGTGGAAAGGGAGCTGTGGTTTCGGTGCATTATTACATGACAGTTAGAGACTGAGTGTGAACGAATGTGGCCTTTGTTGTCTTTTCCTAGCGCTACCTCACACACATGAGGGGGGAGGGGGTTGTTATTTCATGTGTGGCGAGGTGGCGATGGGAATGAATAAAGGCAGACAGTATGAATTATGTACATGTGTATATATGCATATGTCTGTGTGTGTATACATATGTATACGTTGAGATGTATAGGTATGTATATTTTGCGTGTGTGGACATATATGTATATACATGTGTATGTGGGTGGGTTGGGCCATTCTTTCATCTGTTTCCTTGCGCTACCTCGCTAATGCGGCAGACAGCGACAAAGCAAAATAAATAAATAAATATATATGAATCTTCACACTCATATAGATACTTTTCACTTTTTCACTTTTCATGTTAAGTTGCCATATATTCTACTTACTTTAATATATCATCCTAACATAGGGTGGGGGAGGGGGCGAAAATCCTGGGAGCCTTGAAGAATGTTTGGAAGTCGAGAACATTATCTCGGAAAGCAAAAATGGGTATGTTTGAAGGAATAGTGGTTCCAACAATGTTGTATGGTTGCGAGGCGTGGGCTATGGATAGAGTTGTGCGCAGGAGGGTGGATGTGCTGGAAATGAGATGTTTGAGGACAATGTGTGGTGTGAGGTGGTTTGATCGAGTAAGTAATGTAAGGGTAAGAGAGATGTGTGGAAATAAAAAGAGCGTGGTTGAGAGAGCAGAAGAGGGTGTTTTGAAATGGTTTGGGCACATGGAGAGAATGAGTGAGGAAAGATTGACCAAGAGGATATATGTGTCGGAGGTGGAGGGAGCGAGGAGAAGTGGGAGACCAAATTGGAGGTGGAAAGATGGAGTGAAAAAGATTTTGTGTGATCTGGGCCTGAACATGCAAGAGGGTGAAAGGAGGGCAAGGAATAGAGTGAATTGGATCGATGTGGTATACCGGGGTTGACGTGCTGTCAGTGGATTGAATCAGGGCATGTGAAGTGTCTGGGGTAAACCATGGAAAGTTGTGTGGGGCCTGGATGTGGAAAGGGAGGTGTGGTTTCGGGCATTATTGCATGACAGCTAGAGACTGAGTGTGAACGAATGGGGCCTTTTTCGTCTTTTCCTA
This sequence comes from Panulirus ornatus, assembly GCF_036320965.1. Taxonomy (NCBI): domain Eukaryota; kingdom Metazoa; phylum Arthropoda; class Malacostraca; order Decapoda; family Palinuridae; genus Panulirus; species Panulirus ornatus. The sequence continues at coordinate 1,032,171 of NC_092251.1, read as the reverse complement.
GTGCTACCTCACACACATGAGGTATTAAAACATTCACTAATGTATCACCAAAACTTACGACAATATTTCATATTCATTCTTAACCATCACAGTCAAATATCTTCTTGCTCTTCAACTTGAATATTATATCATAAGTCATCAAAATTAATAAATAAAATAAATATCATCCTAACATACTTTAATTCATGTGAATTCTTCTTTCTTATGACCACATTATTCTTTTTTCTGTCTCATCATGCCAGGTGTACTATATAAGTCTTAAGTGACTATCTTTAACCTATCTTAAACAATATATATTTTGTTTTTACATTCATATAACAAAGATATGTGAAGTACTAATCTATGCAAACTTCTTGCACATTCTACACTTAAATGTTTTCCATTCATCAAAGCTTTTAATGCATCTCCTAAATTTTCTCCCTTACAAGACTCTCCTTTCAAATGCAGCTCTCCCAATTACTATCCATGCTGGACTTTACTCTTAAATGTATAAACTCATGCACATCTTACAGTTTTTCATTATTCAGTCTAGTATTATATTGTGACATCCCATCTCTTTCAAAAACTAAAGTATTATTTTTACTCATATTCACTTTCAGCATCATCCTCTTACATGCAACACCACAACCTTAAAATCTTATTAAAACATTCACTAATGTATCACCAAAACTTACGACAATATTTCATATTCATTCTTAACCATCACAGTCACATATCTTCTTGCTCTTCAACTTGAATATTATATCATAAGTCATCAAAGGTTGGTTAACTCACCAAGCAGTATCCTCCATGAAGATTCCTTCTCTTTCCAAATGCATGAAGAGCTCTCCACCAGATAGGTACTCCAGGATGAGGTACAGCTTTCCACCAGTTTGAAATGCATACACCAGATCCACAATAAATGGATGCTGATTCGTCAGGGAAAGGGCATAATGCTGATATAGTACAAGATAAAGAATGTGACGTGAAAGAAATGTGTTCTGGAATTAAATATTTTTCTTTTTTCTATTTCCAGAGAGACTTGTTAAAACACTTAAGCATACTAATGAAATCCTTATTTTTTTGGCTTGGCTCAGGTGCAAAACTCAAATTTAAGAGTGCTGTGTAACAAACACACAGAAATTCCCTATCACACTTTTTCTAAATGACAATCAACCACCATTGTAAGTTAAACTCAACTTTGTGCATATGGATGTCAAGCAAATACAAAGAATGTGAAGTATGCAATAATATATATATATATATATATATATATATATATATATATATATATATATATTTTTGCTTTGTTGCTGTCTCCCGTGTTTGCGAGGTAGCGCAAGGAAACAGACGAAAGAAATGGCCCAACCCACCCCCATACACATGTATATACATACGTCCACACACGCAAATATACATACCTACACAGCTTTCCATGGTTTACCCCAGACGCTTCACATGCCCCGATTCAATCCACTGACAGCACGTCAACCCCGGTATACCACATCGCTCCAATTCACTCTATTCCTTGCCCTCCTTTCACCCTCCTGCATGTTCAGGCCCCGATCACACAAAATCTTTTTCACTCCATCTTTCCACCTCCAATTTGGTCTCCCACTTCTCCTCGTTCCCTCCACCTCCGACACATATATCCTCTTGGTCAATCTTTCCTCACTCATTCTCTCCATGTGCCCAAACCATTTCAAAACACCCTCTTCTGCTCTCTCAACCACGCTCTTTTTATTTCCACACATCTCTCTTACCCTTACGTTACTTACTCGATCAAACCACCTCACACCAAACATTGTCCTCAAACATCTCATTTCCAGCACATCCATCCTCCTGCGCACAACTCTATCCATAGCCCACGCCTCGCAACCATACAACATTGTTGGAACCACTATTCCTTCAAACATACCCATTTTTGCTTTCCGAGATAATGTTCTCGACTTCCACACATTCTTCAAGGCTCCCAGAATTTTCGCCCCCTCCCCCACCCTATGATCCACTTCTGCTTCCATGATTACATCCGCTGCCAGATCCACTCCCAGATATCTAAAACACTTTACTTCCTCCAGTTTTTCTCCATTCAAACTTACCTCCCAATTGACTTGACCCTCAACCCTACTGTACCTAATAACCTTGCTCTTATTCACATTTATATATATATATATATATATATATATATATATATATATATATATATATATATATATATATTTTTAGATATCTGGGAGTGGATCTGGCAGTGGATGGAACCATGGAAGCGGAAGTGGATCATAGGGTGGGGGAGGGGGCGAAAATTCTGGGGGCCTTGAAGAATGTGTGGAAGTCGAGAACATTATCTCGGAAAGCAAAAATGGGTATGTTTGAAGGAATAGTGGTTCCAACAATGTTGTATGGTTGCGAGGCGTGGGCTATGGATAGAGTTGTGCGCAGGAGGATGGATGTGCTGGAAATGAGATGTTTGAGGACAATGTGTGGTGTGAGGTGGTTTGATCGAGTGAGTAACGTAAGGGTAAGAGAGATGTGTGGAAATAAAAAGAGCGTGGTTGAGAGAGCAGAAGAGGGTGTTTTGAAGTGGTTTGGGCACATGGAGAGGATGAGTGAGGAAAGATTGACCAAGAGAATATATGTGTCGGAGGTGGAGGGAGCAAGGAGAAGAGGGAGACCAAATTGGAGGTGGAAAGATGGAGTGAAAAAGATTTTGTGTGATCGGGGCCTGAACATGCAGGAGGGTGAAAGGAGGGCAAGGAATAGAGTGAATTGGAGCGATGTGGTATACCGGGGTTGACGTGCTGTCAGTGGATTGAATCAAGGCATGTGAAGCGTCTGGGGTAAACCATGGAAAGCTGTGTAGGTATGTATATTTGCGTGTGTGGACGTATGTATATACATGTGTATGGGGGGGGGTTGGGCCATTTCTTTCGTCTGTTTCCTTGCGCTACCTCGCAAACGCGGGAGACAGCGACAGTATAAAAAAAAAAAATATATTTTTTTTTCATACTATTCGCCATTTCCCGCGATAGCGAGGTAGCGTTAAGAACAGAGGACTGGGCCTTTGAGGGAATACCCTCACCTGGCCCCCTTCTCTGTTCCTTCTTTTGGAAAATTAAAAAAAAACGAGAGGGGAGGATTTCCAGCCCCCCGCTCCCTTCCCTTTTAGTCGCCTTCTACGACACGCAGGGAATACGTGGGAAGCATTCTTTATATGCACAGAGCATCAGATTGGGGAAGAGCAGTGTGGTTTCAGAAGTGGTGGAGGATGTGTGGATCAGGTGTTTGCTTTGAAGAATGTATGTGAGAAATACTTAGAAAAGCAAATGGATTTGTATGTAGCATTTATGGATCTGGAGAAGGCATATGATAGAGTTGATAGAGATGCTCTGTGGAAGGTATTAAGAATATATGGTGTGGGAGGCAAGTTGTTAGAAGCAGTGAAAAGTTTTTATCGAGGATGTAAGGCATGTGTACGTGTAGGAAGAGAGGAGAGTGATTGGTTCTCAGTGAATGTAGGTTGGCGGCAGGGGTGTGTGATGTCTCCATGGTTGTTTAATTTGTTTATGGATGGGGTTGTTAGGGAGGTGAATGCAAGAGTTTTGGAAAGAGGGGCAAGTATGCAGTCTGTTGTGGATGAGAGAGCTTGGGAAGTGAGTCAGTTGTTGTTCGCTGATGATACAGCGCTGGTGGCTGATTCATGTGAGAAACTGCAGAAGCTGGTGACTGTGTTTGGTAAAGTGTGTGAAAGAAGAAAGTTAAGAGTAAATGTGAATAAGAGCAAGGTTATTAGGTACAGTAGGGTTGAGGGTCAAGTCAATTGGGAGGTAAGTTTGAATGGAGAAAAACTGAAGGAAGTAAAGTGTTTTAGATATATGGGAGTTGATCTGGCAGCTGGATGGAACCATGGAAGCGGAAGTGAATCATAGGGTGGGAGAGGGGGCAAAAATTCTGGGAGCCTTGAAGGATGTTTGGAAGTCGAGAACATTATCTCGGAAAGCAAAAATGGGTATGTTTGAAGGAATAGTGGTTCAATGTTGTATGGTTGCAAGGCGTGGGCTATGGATAGAGTTGTGCGTAGGAGGGTGGATGTGCTGGAAATGTGATATCTGAGGACAATATGTGGTGTGAGGTGGTCTGATCGAGTAAGTAATGTAAGGGTACGAGAGATGTGTGGAAATAAAAAGAGTGTGGTTGAGAGAGCAGAAGAGGGTGTTTTGAAATGGTTTGGTCACATGGAGAGAATGAGTGAGGAAAGATTGACCAAGAGGATATATGTGTCAGAGGTGGAGGGAGCGAGAAGTGGGAGACCAAATTGGAGGTGGAAAGATGGAGTGAAAAAGATTTTGAGTGATTGGGGCCTGAACATGCAGGAGGGTGAAAGGCGTGCAAGGAATAGAGTGAATTGGAACGATGTGGTATACCAGGTCGACGTGCTGTCAATGGATTGAACCAGGGCACATGAAGCGTCTGGGGTAAACCATAGAAAGGTCTGTGGGGCCTGGATGTGGAAAGGGAGCTGTGGTTTCGGTGCATTATTACATGACAGCTAGAGACTGAGTGTGAATGAATGGGGCCTTTGTTGTCTTTTCCTAGCGCTACCTCGCGCACATGAGGGGGGAGGGGGATGTTATTCCATGTGTGGCGAGGTGGCGATGGGAATAAATAAAGGCAGAAAGTATGAATTATGTACATGTGTATATATGTATATGTCTGTGTGTGTATATAAATGTGTACATTGAGATGTATAGGTATGTATATTGTGTGTGTGGACGTGTATGTATATACATTTGTATGTGGGTGGGTTGGGCCATTCTTTCATCTGTTTCCTTGCGCTACCTTGCTAACCCAGGAGACAGCGACAAAGCAAAATAAAAAAAATAATAAAAAAAAATATATATATAAAATATAATACATACAATATACCTAAAAACTGTACTCATGTGAAACATACAGTTTCTTCAGTAAATAGTGACATCAAAACACAACCAATATTCAAAATAGAATCAGTCTGCCATTTGGCAAAATAGTAGGGAGCAATAGATAAAAGCAGTACATAAGAATGTTAGAAAGGAGCATTAGGTAAAAGTTGTAGGTAGGAGCATTACCAGGAGCATTAGGTAGTAATAGGTTGGAGCATTAGGCAGGAACATTAAGTAGACACATTTGGTAGAAGTAGTTGGTAAGAACATTAGGGAGGATCCTCTGATAACACAGTGCTAGAGTTGCCCTCTACTAGTGGCATGTTAAGGGTGAGACACTAAAGGGTAAGAAACAGCAATGGAGTTCAGCAGTTATGGAGACTCTTTTGCCATGACCAACCCCTTACAGGGAGTTTCAAAAGGGAATGGGCATCAGAGATACAAAACATAGTCTGACATAGACAAAATCCAAACTACAGTTATGGGTCTTAGGCCTCTCAATTCTTTAATTGCTAAAGACTAATCATGTATCACCAAGTGTGATTTAGACTTTTCAATTCATTACAATGGATAACATGCATGTTAAAGTGCATTTCCAGACAATGGACAGATAATGACAACTGTCCAAGTGACCGCATAGTGTATGTAATGCTATGCACGTGACAAAAAAAAATGAACACGAAAAATGTTCCATGCAACAACTGGTTTTTCCTATAGCACAGCACAGAAATTGGAGGTGAAATAAAATTGGGTGGAAATACTGCTTGGCAAAGGATAAAAATATTACTTTCTATGCCACCGGTATCATTTTCTGCAAGTTATGAGTCAGGTTAATTTCCACATCAAGCCTTTTTGTATGGAATCCAGCACAAACAAAATCAAAACTAATGTTAAGGGTCCCATGCCATTCAATTATCTAGATGCTGGGAAAGAACTGTATGTAGTTTCAAAAGTATCTGATTTACATTTTTCAAGTTGTTTTAGTTGAAAGTTAATGTGTGACTTCTGATAATGGATGAATGGACAGGTGATAACAGACACTGAGTGTCTACTATGCCATGCAAGGCAAACACAAAAAAAGTGTAAAGTAGCCACAAATCAAAGGCATATCTGCATAGGTAGAAGGCTGGTGACAGTAACCACCCATGGTGGTACAATTACCTTGACTGAGGAGTGTTAAGTGGTGCTACGAAACATCTTACACCCTCCATGTTAGGACTGCTGGTCTTACTTTCTGTCTCATCAAAATAGGACTACCATGCTAGTCCTGCCATCTTGTTACAAGCCCCATACACCTAGTTAAACTTAACTTATTTTCTTCATATATCTTCTTTTGCCATCTCCTATCTGCACAATCATTTTGCCATCTCCTATCTACACAATCATTTTTGAATAATCATGATATGATCCAACAAACCCATAAGTCCCAGGTCCCACATCATGGAGAGCTAAAAATCTCCAGGTTCCCATCTGACCCCACTGTCAACAAGAGGGTTGGCTCAAACAGCAGTAGTACTAGCCCCTCCTACAACCTTTCCCTCTCTGACAAACTTGTCACCTTATCTATTCACTTTAACAACATTCATGGTCTTTCTAGTAACCTCTCTTCTGTTGATCACCATCTGTCTAGTGCCTCTTCTAGTATCTGAATTCTCTCTTATGTGCAAATGTCTAAAGATGTTCTCACAAGCAACCTCCTTCTATCCATACCTGATCGCACTTTCCCACGCCAGTGAGGTAGTGCCATGAAACAGACATAGAGACGCCACATCCACTCATGCACATATATACATTATATACATATATATTTTTTTCATACAATTCGCCATTTCTCACATCAGCGAGGTAGCGTTAATAACAAAAGACTGAGCCTTTGAGAAAATATCCTGACTTGGCCCACCTCTATGTTCCTTCTTTTGGAAAATTATGAACAGGAGGGGAAGATTTCCAGCCCCCCCCCATTCCCTCCCCTTTTAGTCACCTTCTACAACACACAAGGAATATGTGGGAAGTATTCTTTCTCCCCTATCCCTAGGGATGATATACTACCCCATCCATAAATAAATTAAACAATCATGGGAACATCACACACCCCTACCGCAGACAGACATTCACTGGAACCAATCACTCTCCTCTTTTCCTACCCATACTTATGCCTTACATCCTTGGTAAAAGCTTTTCAGATCTGCTTCTAGTAACTTACCTCCCACATTATATACTCTTAAGACCTTCCTAAAATCATCTCTATCAACCCTATCATATGCCATCTCCAGATCCATAAATGCAACAGTATGACATAGTCCTGTAAGCATCCTAAAAACATCAAACACAATGTATGCCTTCCAAAGTTCCTTAATTTGTGTTCAAATAAGCCAGCAAAACACATTGTTTTACAAAAGCAAGAGGAAAATCACAGCAAAAATCAAAAAAAGACAATTATTTCACCCTACTGCTCTCACCAGACTAGTTTTCCAAACATCATCATCATCTTAAATGTGAAAAAAGTGAAAAAACTATTTCTCTCTAATGCAATGAGAGTATATCACTTAGGATTAATAAAACAACAAAGAAAAAAGTGATATAATCCTCAGTTTATCCAGAAAGAAATAAAGAAACCTGTAAGAGGACTGCACTTTTAAGACATTTCATCAATACACTTTTGATGAGAGTACACTTCCACTACAAGTTCTTTATTTCGCCACAGGAAAAAATGAAATGTATTTTAAAGATAAAGTGTATATTACTTGCTTCTTGACTGTTTTATTATTCTTATATGATGTTCTTTCATCTCATAAGAGAAATTTTTTTTTCACTCTGCTTCACCTTATTTTCTTCATGCTTGTCTGCTGTTTCCCAAATTAGCCAGGTAGCACCAGGGACAGATGATGAATGGACGTATTTGTTTACATCCATTCTCTACCTGCCACATGTAACACAATGACACCAAAACCCCATTTTACTTCATTATTTTGGTATTTAAGATGACCTAGGTGTGTGAGAGATCAACTTAGTGAGAATCTAAGGGTGAGTTCTTTTTTGAATGGCCATGAATCTTTTCTTGTTGTCAAACATCATTCTTCTATCTGTCAAACATCATTCTTCTAACACATTTAAATACAGAAGGTACATCATTCTAGTTTAAAGCTGGCTATTGTCAGGGTTTTTCTGTGATCAGATCACAAAATTCTTCCCAAGCTCCAGCCAACTTTGGTCTCAAAACTTATAATCTGTAAAATATGGTAAATTGCATTTTTCATACATTTTTGCTTCACAATTCTCCTCAGTAGGTCCTCTTAAGAAAACTGTGTTAAAAACATTGGAAAATACAATTTACTGCATCACTCTATTGATTATATGTTGAATGTTTTGAAACAAACACGATCATGAGCAGGCGAGACTTCCATCTCTTTCATCCATTTTCTCCTTTTTCTGAAACTGTACATAATTATCAATTCATGCATGAGGTAAGAACCTTTTGAAAAGAAATGTGTAGACACATATCTAAAAATGCAATTTACCAAATCATTCACCGATTATAAGTTAAAAGGTTGGAACCCAAGTTGATATAACCAATCTTGATATATGGCAATTCCAGCTATACCATCAATTTTCTCCATTATTTTTCTGAATACATAAATCATTATTTTTGTCTTTCCTGACTGTATGCACATACTGTACACATTTAAGATTTTTGTTTCAAAGAAACATTATAAACGATAACTGAAGTATTATTTGGGGCTTCCAGTCCCTAACCCTGTATTCATGTTGAAAACAATGAACTGAACCTCTCACAACTGAGATTTGCAGGATTTATTTGGTCCTCTTGCATGAAATATCACAACAGTAGTGAATACATAAGTAGCATTAATAAAGTAGCCTTGATTAGAGCTTTCTCTTGCCCATGCCACATCAGCAACATAAAAAACTGTCAGTTGATTACTTGCAATAACATTCTTTAAGGAAATACATTCCTGTATGTTACAATAAAATGCAATGGCCCTTTCTACATCAAAACTAATTCAAGCTACATAAGTCTCACCTTGACAGCCTCAAGAATGTTTCTTTCAGCTTTAGTGTGTGCTGTATCCTTCTGGTTTCGTACAATTGTTGCTTTCTTCAAGACCTTCATTGCAAATATCTTCCCACCACCTTTTCCACCAGTCACTTTTCTGACCTGAAAAATATCTTCAAAATCAAAATAGGCAGTATGATGGTAATAACAGTCATTACATTATTATATACATAACTAAATTTTCTCTTGGATGTTTACATGCTTTCAATGAAGTCAATTTAACTAAGCCATATCCTAGTTCTAAAAACAAAATCTTAAAATATTTCTTTTTCTCACTGCTCTAACTTTTGTTTTCTTCTTCATTTAAGTAATTCTTTTTATAACCATGCAAAATGCTCTCATTTCTCTATTTTGAGCACCAGTTACAAACAGAAGTCCTCACTGATGATAAGCCTTCAAAATATTACAAAAAAAGAGAGCTATAGAGTAAGAAAAGTATGGCATTTTGATAGAAGTGGAAAACCTGCATCTTAAGAAGTGGGTGGGTTGGGCCATTCTTTCGTCTGTTTCCTTGCGCTACCTCGCTAATGCGGGAGACAGCGACAAAGCAAAATAAATAAATAAATAAATCAAAGGGGCATAAGACAAGGTGCTCTCTTGAACTTTTCAAAGAGTGGATGAAAATGAAATTATCTCTTCCCTCTAACTACACTCTTTATATTGCCACACACCTCTCTTACCCTTTCATTACTTAATCAATCAAACCACCTCACATCACATAATGTCCTCAAACATTTCATTTACAACACATCCACCCTCCGCACAACCCTATCTATAGCCCTTACCTCACAACCATGCAATATTGTTGGAACTGCTATTCCTGCAAACATACCCATTTTTGCCCTCCCAAATAACATTATCTCTTTCTACACATTCTTCAGCACTCCCAGAACCTTTGCCCCCTCCCCTACCCAATGACTCACTTCTGCTTTCATGGTTCCACTCCAAGATATCTAAAATGCTTAACTTCCTCCAATTTTTACCATTCAAACTGGCTCAGAACAAGGAAAAAACCATCCCACACCATTTTCTCAACCCAACTGTCCCCTAACAACTGCTCTCAATGGCAAATGACTAGGAACTTTGAAGAGGCATAAAAAAAAACAAGAACTCAACCCCAGAAAAAGTAAAACGGATAAGAGACAGGTCAGCATGCCACCTCCAAAAGGACATAGTAACTTCTCAAAATCTATAATTCTATGCTAAGCATGGGATACTTTCCCTAAAGGTTCAAAGTGGCCATCATAACAACAATATCAAAACCAAGAATACCAGATGCAGACCTAAAGAACTGATGAACTATTTCTCTCCTGCAAGTCCCAGGGAAACCTTTTGAAATCATAAATCTTTGATTAGGGACACACCTAGAAAACAACCTCTAAAACCCAAATCAATATGGACATATACAAATTCACTATAGCAGTACCAAGAAGAATAAAACCCAATGTTATAATCACAGAGCTGCAAAATCCAGGGCCACACATTATCATTATGAAGTTTGACAACTAATCATAACATCAGGAGATCTACAAAGGAAAAATATTCCTTACCAAGCTGTACGAATTCTGGCACTTCCCAGAAAACCAAAAATTACACCTGGTCAGAGCCATGATAATGCCTACCTTAACCTACCCCGTTCCAATGTTTATTGCCTCCAAATCTCACATGCTGAGGTTACACAGGATACCAAATAGGGCTTAGTAACTTGTCATAAATGAAAAAACTGGAAAGTAACACAAACAACTAAGATTAAACCAGTCAGACACTTCAAGACAATGATGATACAAACTACACACAAATCTTAAATCTCGACAACAGTTCAAACACAGAACAACCTGCCTCAAAGCACTTGGGAAGGCCCCAGTCATCCACTGCTGTACACAATAACCAATGTTTAGTTTAGCTAAGTGAATCCCCTTTCATAAACCCAAAGATACAACATAACCACATGCACACCCCCAGTATGCCAGGGGTATACAAATAAAACACCAATAACACACTTCCAGAAAACCACCCATATGCACTAAAAACTTGTACCATACACCTGAATGCATTTCAACATTTTCTACAAATTCAAACCATGCTTCCCATGCCCACCTCTCCTCTAACCACACTATGCATTTAAAAATAAAAGACAGCATACACATGCCCTGATGCCAATCATAGTTCCCTCACCAAAAACTCTCATAAACACTTAAAACTATAACATAAGGACCATATCAAGTCTTTGTGGGACCCTAGACCACTAAATGACCAGCAGACACACAGGTAAAGGACATATGAGGATACCACTTATACATGAAAAAGGGTGGAGAATGAATAGGTAGTTGTCATCACTTTCAGACCTACTCAATTCTATCCCATGCTATCTTATGAAATTACACACCACTGTGAAAGAACCTTGGACCCAAGTTGTGGAAGTCTCAAGATGTTGGCCTCAGTGCAGAGCAAAGGTAGGGGTTTCAAGCCTGTCTTTACACAATCCTCCTTCCAAGCTGGTGACACTTCCTACTTGGGTAAGTATCTGCCATCCATATTTCCTTAGCCCAAAGATTACCTCACTCCAATGATGACACCATCTGCTGACTCACTCTAAACCCCTTTACATCTGACTGAAATCATCCAAACCCCAATCAATGGCACACATTAAAGAAAAGCCTCAGCACAAATTAGCCCAGTATAGGGGGCAAAAAGTACAGATTACATGAATATTGATAAAATGTCTATTCTGAAAAAGACTTTGGAAAAGTGCCAATAGCAGAGAGGAATTTCCCACAAGGGACATGTAAGTAAAGAATTCATAGGAATGAGGAATAAGTTCACAAAAGACCATGTACTGGGATTAGAACAGGTCATTCAATAATGAAAATGACTGATACTAAGCATGTGGAGCATATCAAGAAGAGCATAAAATGTGGTTTAAGGTTTATGGTAAGAGGCATTTGGAACTTAAAATTAGCACAAAAAAGTGAGGAAAACTACAAGTAATACCATTAAATAACTAACAAAATGTGGTGTTGCCATACCTGGAAAACTTTGCCATAGCCACCTTTGCCTAAAACCTTCAGGAGCTGAAAGTCAGAAGGACGCACCTTCTCCATCCCAGGGTTGACTGTGCTATCTGATAGCTGTAATGTCTCAATGCCCTCAGAACTGCAATAAGAAAAAAATCATACAATAGAGTCTCACTAATCTAAAAGGATTTATTCTCACAAGTGTTTGGTTACACGAGGTTTAGTTTATCAGGGCTGTGTCTTGGTGCACAGTCCAGTAATGAAACGCAATGAAATGCGTAAATATGTAAATATGCATATCTATAAACAAATGACCAGAATTACAGATAAATAAAAATACATTAGATAAATCCACAGCACACACAACGCCACTTACATACTCACCAGTATTAACAATATTCCTATGTGCACAAGAGTTGCTGGAGCATGGGGAGTGTTACCATCTTCAATATGTATGTAAATACACATATATAAATGATAAGTAAAATGCAAAATACTCAGTAAAATGTAAGCAATAATATATATATATATATATATATATATATATATATATATATATATATATATATATATTCAACAATACTGTTGACATTCTTTATCTAAACTCATATATAACAAAAATCATGTTTTGCTTACAACATTTTGGTTAAATCAATAAAGGTACAGAAAAGGATCATTCTATTTGAGTTCAAAAGAATAGGTACATAAAACTCAACCTTAATCATTTTAACATCACAAACTTAGGGTAATAAAGCGCTATTGTGCTGTCCATGAATACAGTTTTGAAAGCTAGATTATGTATATACTGCATCTATATATTTGTCAAACCCAAATAAATGTCTCCAGTGATTCTAAAAAATTATCTTTTTTTAAGTTACTTGAGCGACATGGGCAACTAAGGCCCTAATCAAAGCCATCTCATTAATGCTATAAAAATATACCCTAATGAGAGCCAAGTATCCATTTTATCAACCAACCTCTAGGTCGAACTGTTGGACTGACTGCAGACCAACTGCCACAACCAGGATTCAAATCTATGCACTCAATCCTGGGCAGCCCGTGAATACATCACAGTCAGGAATGCGAATTTTCTCCATGTAGCCCTTACCTTGCACAACTCAAACACTCTTTCAAGTTAACAACCCACCTTTTCACAATTCATATACTCCTACATCCTAATATCACACTAATTCACTTTTCCATAAACAGTGAATAAGTGGATCACTAGCAGGTGAGTCATTGCATAGTGGAACTGAGTGGAAGTCCTTCCACATCTGGACTAGTAAAAATATTGCTCACCCATTCTAAATGAATTTTGCTTTCCCAGGTGGGGTTCAATACGATCCATCCTACATGGTATTCTCTCAATGTGTCTGGAATGACTAAACACAAAGTACAGTAATTAAGTTTTGTATAGCATTCCAAAACACGGTAATGACCTAGTATCATGAAATGTCCTTGGCAAGACCTCTCCTTCAGAACACTGTAATAAAAGCACCCATCTATGATTCTTCCTTCGATCTTCTCTCCTACCCCCCCCCCTTTTTTTTTTTTATAAATCCTACAACCTGACTACTATTCATGTCACACTCAAGCTGTTCTATACTGGCAACTCCAATTGGTCTGCATAGCTCATTTCCCGCAGCTACTCTAGATATCTAGTGTACACCAAGTGCTGCATTTCCAGTAACTTTAAAAGAAGAGTCCTATTATCTTTTTCTCATACCATTCAAAGGATCCTTCTTACCTGAAAAAATTACGAATATAAACTATATAGCAGTGGTGGGATATAGTACATACACCTTTTTTACTCCCTTTTTTCTTTTTTTTTTCAAAACAGGAGCCACTGGGATACAATGCAAGCCCAAATGGACATGCACAATAGGGTGCTAATGCTGCACATGTCAATTTGCCCACTGCATCAGTTCTAGCATTCAGAGTGAGAAGGCATCATTTGCCACTTGCATATTTCTACACATCTGCCCACCTGAACTAGCCAATACAATGCCTAAGCAACCAACAAGTCCTACTACAAATGAACTTGCCAAGCCTGCCAAGAGGGTGAAGAAGACTTTTAACTTAGAAGAAAAATTCAAGATACTAAATGAATTCAGGCATCCATCTAGCACTTTAGCAGTCGCCTGCTGCTATGGCATTAATGAAAGCGACATCCACACTGCTGCTATGGCATTTATGAAAGCAACATCTGCAGCATAATGAAGAAAAGTAAATCTATCAGGAAAGCCTTTTCTCAGTCATCTATTTCAAAGATAGCATTGCATCTCAGGATACCAACATATAAGAAGATTATGCCCTGAAATTCTGGGTGCAAAAAAAGTGGGTGCAACACTTTCCTATGACTGGTCAAATTATCAAAATTAAAGTCAATGAGATTCAAGAGCAGTTAAGAGCAGTTAATGAAGACAGAAGGCACGCCAATCAGTTAATGTAAACTGAACGCTAGCCAGGGCTGAATTCATGATTTTACTTGATGTGCCAGCCAGAAAAATATGATTCTCTTAGGTGAGCCTGCAACAGCTGATGTAGAGGCTACAGAGCACATGAAAGTGGAACTCTAGAAAATTACAGTTGAAATGTTAAACATCAGATAAGGTATGGAACTTTGATGTAACCAAACTTTACTGGAAAAAAATTCCAATGAAAACATACCTGATGAAGGCTGAGGCAAATGGTCCAGGTTTCAAGGCTAGCAAAGGCCACATCACACAATGGCAAGAGAATTTCATTTAATGGCCAAAAGTTTGCGATGGCGCAACAGCAAGTTTCGGTAAAATGCATTATTTCTACCAATAAAGTATAAAGATTTATACTGGTTATGTTTTTTATAATATCTATACTATCATTTGTTAAACAATAATATAACATAAAGCACGAAAAGTTTAAAATATGTGTGGTATACACACAAACATGAATCTAGGGACAAGTAATGAGTAAATAAAATTACCTTTTTCTTGAAAAAACAGCAATAAATCATATAAATGCAAGAACAATACATCTCAAGTGACATGCAAATAAATAAAAGTAATAACTAAGAAGCATGAAAAAGGAAAGATAGTCATGCAATTAATCAATGTTGATCAACAATGGTAACATGAGTAGGCAAAATCTTCATAACTCACTGAAAAAATAGAACATCTTCAGAAGCTTTCATCTCTTTTCCATGTAATCATCCAGGTGAATAACAAAGAATGTTACATGAAGATACATGAGTAAAAGGGGCAAGGCTCCTGGCCCAAACCACCACTGCCTGAGGAACAAAGTTGCACCTAACTCACCAGGACCTGAGGTACAACCTATTCTCATATGAACTCAGTTCAGGCTATGGCCCAATACTGCTGGTTTTATAGTTGGCACTTCATAAATTCAAGGAATTTATAAATAAGTCATTCAGTCTACATATTTTTTTTAATACTTGTTTGCAGTTTCCTGCATTAACAAAGTAGCACCACGAACAGATGAAGAAAGGCCACATCTGCTCACATCTGTTCTCCACTTGTCACGTGTAAAGCATCAAAACCACAGCTCCCTATCCACAACCAGGTCCCATGGACCTTCTCAAGGTTTACCCAAATGCTTTGCATTCTCTGGTTCAGTCCACTGACAGAACATAGACCCCTGTAAATCACACTGTTCCAATTCACACTATCCTGAGCACACCTTTCACCCTCCTTCATGTTCAGGCCCCCAATCCCTCAAAATGTTTTTTCACTCTATCCTCCAATTTCCAATTTGGTATCTTTGTTTTCCTTGTACCCTTCACTTCTGACACATATATCCTCTTTGTCAACATTTCTTCGCTCATTCTCCCCTTTTTAGCACACTCTTCTGCTCCCTCAACATTTCACTCATTCTCTCTATTTCAGCACACCCTCCTCTGCTCCCCTAACAAATCTAACTTCCTTCACACAGCCTTACCTGAGAAATGCTTTGCATCCATACAATATTGTTGGGATTACTATTCCTTCAAACATACCCATTTTTACCCTCCCAGACAACATTCTTTCTTTTCATACATTCTTCAGTGCTCCCAGAAACCCTCCCCTTCCTTATGAATCCCTTCTGCTTACAAGGTTCCACTCGCTGCTATGTCCATTCCAAGGTATCTAAAACACTTCAATTCCTCCAATTTTTCTCCATTCAAAGTCCCAACCCACCATACAATTACCAATTCTTAGTTCATCTAGGATTGATTTCAATTATGTCAAGTTTTCTTTTGTTTCTATAATTGTTCCATGGATGCTTCTTAATTCTCCAAGCAGTACACTGAATAATCATTCTAGCTTCCAGGCTGGGCTTTCATATACTTCTGTATGATTTATTTTTGGTGTGTTCCATGGTATTCTTGAAGATAACTCTGTATCCTCCCCATAGAAAGGCTTTCAGTTTTAACAGGTCAGTTGAATTTTGAATGTAGAATAAATGAAGGAAGTGAAGCATTTTCCATACCTGGAAGGGGAAATGGCAGCAAATGCAACCATGGAAGCTGATAAGGCCACATTCGTTCACACTCAGTCTCTGCCTGCCATGTGCAATGTACCGAAAACCACAGCTCCCTTTCCCCAAACGCTTCACATACACTGATTCAAACCACTGACAGCACGTCCACCCCAGTATACCACATTGTTCCAATTCACTCTATTCCTTGCACACCTTTCACCCTCCTGCATGTTCAGGCCCTGATCACTCAAAATCTTTTTCACTCCATCTTTCCACCTCCAATTTGGTCTCCCACTTCTCATTCCCTCCACCTCTGACACATATATCCTCTTGGTCAATCTTTCCTCACTCATTCTCTCCATGTGACCAAACCATTTCAAAACACCCTCTTCTGCTCTCTCAACCACACTCTTTTTATTACCACACATCTCCCTTACCCTTTCATTACTTACTTGATCAAACCACCTCACATCACATAACATCCTTAAACATTTCATTTCCAACACTTCCACCCTTCCCTGCACAAACCTATCTATAGCCCATGCCTCACAACCATATAACATTGTTGGAACCACTACTCTTTCAAACATACCAATTTTTGCTTTCCGAGGTAATGTTCTCACCTTCCACACATTCTTCAACCTTCCCAGAACCTTTGCCCCCTCCCCCACCCTGTGACTCACTTCTACTTCCATAGTTCCATCTGCTGCTAAATACACTCCCAGATATCTCAAACACTTCACTTCCTCCAGCTTTTCTCCATTCAAACTTACCTCCCAATCAACGAATCAGCCACCAGCGCTGTATCATCAGCGAACAACTGACTCACTTCCCAAACCCTCTCATCCACAACAGACTGCATACTTGCCCCTCTCTCCAAAACTCTTGCATTCACCTCCCTAACAACCCCATCCATAAACACATCAAAAAACCATGGAGACATCACGCACCCCTGCCGCAAACCAACATTCAATGGGAACCAATCAACTTTACAATCCTTGGTAAAAACTTTCCACTGCTTCCAGCAACTTACCTGCCACACCATATACCTTAAAATCTTCCACAAAGTATCTCTATCAACCCTATTATACGCCTTCTCCAGATCCATAAATGCTACATGCAAATCCATTTGTTTTTCTTAGTATTTCTCACATACATTCTTCATAGCAAACACCTGATCCACACATCCTCTACCACTTCTGAAACCACACTGCTCTTCTCAATCTGATGATCTGTACATGCCTTTACCCTCTCAATCATTACCCTTCCATATAATTTCCCAAGAATACTCAACAAACTTATGCCCCTGTAATTTGAACACTCACCTTTAACCCCTTTGCCTTTGTCCATTGGCACTATGCATGCATCCCGCCAATCCTCAGGCACCTCACCATGATCCAGAAATACAATGAATATCCTTACCAACCAATCAACAACACATTCAAAGCCTTTTCTAATAAATTCCACTGCAATACCATTCAAACCCGCCACCTTGCAGGATTTCATCTTCCACAAAACTTTCACTACCTCTTCTCTGTCCACCAAAACATTCTCCCTAACCCTCTCACCTTGCACACCACCCTGACCAAAACACCCTACATCAGCTACTTTATCATCAAACACATCCAACAAACCTTCAAAATACTCACTCCATCTTCTTCTCACCTCATCACAACTTGTTATTCCTCATCATTTGCTCCCTTCACTGATGTTCCCATTTGTTCTCTTGTCTTACATACTTTATTTACCTCCTTCCAAAACATTTTTTTATTCTCCCTAAAATTTAATGATACTATCTCACCCCCAATTCTCATTTGCCCACATTTTCATCTCTTGCACCTTTCTTTTATACATCTCCCAGTCATTTGCACTACTTCCTTGCAACAATAATCCAAATGCCTCTCTCTTCTCTTTCACTAACAATCTTACTTCTTCATCCCACCACTCACCACCCTTTCTAATCTACCCACCTCCCACCTTTCTCATGTCACATGCATCTACTGCACAAGCCATCACTGCTTCCCTACATACATCCCATTCCTCCCCCACTTCCCTTACATCATTTGCTCTCACTTTTTGCCATTCTGCAATCAATCTCTACTGGTACTTCCTCACACAGGTCTCACTGACTCTCACCAATCTCTTCTCACCAACATTCTCTCTTCTTTTCTGAAAACCCCCACAAATCTTCCCCCGTGCTTCCACAAGATAGTGATCAGACATCCCTCTAGCTGCCCCTCTCAGCACATTGACATCCAAAAGTCTCTCTTTTACATGTCTATCAGTTAACACATAATCCAATAGCATCCTCTGGCCATCTCTCCTACTCACATACATATACTTATGTATATCTCTTTTCAAACCTGGTATTTCCAGTCACCAGTCCTTTTTCAGCACAAAAATCTACAAGCTCTTCACCATTTCCATTTACAACAATGAACACCCTATGTACACCAATTATACCCTCAACTGCCACATTACTCACCTTTGCATTCAAATCACCCATCACTATACTCTGGTCTCGTGCATCAAAGCTGCTAACACACTCACTTAGCTGCTCCCAAAACACTTGCCTCTCATGATCTTTCTTCTCATGACCAGGTGCATAGGCACCAATAATTACCCATCTCTCTCCACCCACTTTCAGTTTTACCCATATCAATTTAGACTTTACTTTCTTACACTCTATCACATACTTCCGCACCTCCTGCTTCAGGAGGAGTGCTACTCATTCCTTTGCTCTTGTCCTCTCACCAACCCCTGGTTTTACTCCCAAGACATTCCTAAACCACTCTTCCCCTTTATCCTTGAGCTCTGTTTCACCTAAAGCCAAAACATATATATTTCAACTAACTTGTTAGTTGGGATGTAAGTTTGAATAGAGAAAAATCACACAAAGTGAAGTGTTTCAGATATCTGGGAGTGGACTTAGCAGCAAATGGAACCATGGAAGAGGAAGTGAGTCACAGTGTGGGAGAGAGGGCAAAGGTCCTGGGAGTGATGAAGAATGAGTGGAAAGAGAGAATACTAACTCGTACAGCAAAAATGTAATTTTTTTTCTTTTTTTTATACTTTGTCGCTGTCTCCCGCGTTTGCGAGGTAGCGCAAGGAAACAGACGAAAGAAATGGCCCAACCCCCCCATACACATGTACATATACACGTCCACACATGCAAATATACATACCTACACAGCTTTCCATGGTTTACCCCAGACGCTTCACATGCCTTGATTCAATCCACTGACAGCACGTCAACCCCGGTAAACCACATCGCTCCAATTCACTCTATTCCTTGCACGCCTTTCACCCTCCTGCATGTTCAGGCCCCGATCACTCAAAATCTTTTTCACTCCATCTTTCCACCTCCAATTTGGTCTCCCACTTCTCCTCGTTCCCTCCACCTCTGACATATATTCTCTTGGTCAATCTTTCCTGAATCATTCTCTCCATGTGACCAAACCATTTCAAAACACCCTCTTCTATATATATATATATATATATATATATATATATATATATATATATATATATATATATATATTCTTTCTTTCAAACCATTCGCCATTTCCCGCGTTAGCGAGGTAGCGTTAAGAACAGAGGACTGGACCTTTAAGGGAATATCCTCACCTGGCCCCCTTCTCTGTTCCTTCTTTTGGAAAAATAAAAAAAAATGAGAGGGAAGGATTTCCAGCCCCCCGCTCCCTTCCCTTTTAGTTGCCTTCTACGACACGCAGGGAATACGTGGGAAGTATTCTTTCTCCCCTATCCCCAGGGATAATATATATATATATATATATATATATATATATATATATATATATATCCTCTACCACTTCTGAAACCACACTGCTCTTCCCCAATCTGATGCTCTGTACATGCCTTCACCCTCTCAATCAATACCCTCCCATATAATTTACCAGGAATACTCAACAAACTTATACCTCTGTAATTTGAGCACTCACTCTTATCCCCTTTGCCTTTGTACAATGGCACTATGCACGCATTCCGCCAATCCTCAGGCACCTCACCATGAGTCATACATACATTAAATAACCTTACCAACCAGTCAACAATACAGTCACCCCCTTTTTTAATAAATTCCACTGCAATACCATCCAAACCTGCTGCCTTGCCGGCTTTCATCTTCCGCAAAGCTTTTACTACCTCTTCTCTGTTTACCAAATCATTTTCCCTAACCCTCTCACTTTGCACACCACCTCGACCCAAACACCCTATATCTGCCACTCTGTCATCAGACACATTCAACAAACCTTCAAAATACTCATTCCATCTCCTTCTCACATCACCACTACTTGTTATCACCTCCCCATTTACGCCCTTCACTGAAGTTCCCATTCGCTCCCTTGTCTTACGCACCCTATTTACCTCCTTCCAGAACATCTTTTTATTCTCCCTAAAAGATCAGGTGTTTGCTTTGAAGAATGTATGTGAGAAATACTTAGAAAAGCAAATGGATTTGTATGTAGCATTTATGGATCTGGAGAAGGCATATGATAGAGTTGATAGAGATGCTCTGTGGAAGGTATTAAGAATATATGGTGTGGGAGGAAAGTTGTTAGAAGCAGTGAAAAGTTTTTATCGAGGATGTAAGGCATGTGTACGTGTAGGAAGAGAGGAAAGTGATTGGTTCTCAGTGAATGTAGGTTTGCGGCAGGGGTGTGTGATGTCTCCATGGTTGTTTAATTTGTTTATGGATGGGGTTGTTAGGGAGGTAAATGCAAGAGTCTTGGAAAGAGGGGCAAGTATGAAGTCTGTTGGGGATGAGAGAGCTTGGGAAGTGAGTCAGTTGTTGTTCGCTGATGATACAGCGCTGGTGGCGGATTCATGTGAGAAACTGCAGAAGCTGGTGACGGAGTTTGGTAAAGTGTGTGGAAGAAGAAAGTTAAGAGTAAATGTGAATAAGAGCAAGGTTATTAGGTACAGTAGGGTTGAGGGTCAAGTCAATTGGGAGGTGAGTTTGAATGGTGAAAAACTGGAGGAAGTGAAGTGTTTTAGATATCTGGGAGTGGATCTGTCAGCGGATGGAACCATGGAAGCGGAAGTGGATCATAGGGTAGGGGAGGGGGCGAAAATTTTGGGAGCCTTGAAAAATGTGTGGAAGTCGAGAACATTATCCGGAAAGCAAAAATGGGTATGTTTGAAGGAATAGTGGTTCCAACAATGTTGTATGGTTGCGAGGCGTGGGCTATGGATAGAGTTGTGCGCAGGAGGATGGATGTGCTGGAAATGAGATGTCTGAGGACAATGTGTGGTGTGAGGTGGTTTGATCGAGTAAGTAACGTAAGGGTAAGAGAGATGTGTGGAAATAAAAAGAGCGTGGTTGAGAGAGCAGAAGAGGGTGTTTTGAAATGGTTTGGGCACATGGAGAGAATGAGTGAGGAAAGATTGACCAAGAGGATATATGTGTCGGAGGTGGAGGGAACGAGGAGAAGAGGGAGACCAAATTGGAGGTGGAAAGATGGAGTGAAAAGGATTTTGTGTGATCGGGGCCTGAACATGCAGGAGGGTGAAAGGAGGGCAAGGAATAGAGTGAATTGGAGCGATGTGGTATACAGGGGTTGACGTGCTGTCAGTGGATTGAATCAAGGCATGTGAAGCGTCCGGGGTAAACCATGGAAAGCTGTGTAGGTATGTATATTTCCGTGTGTGGACGTGTGTATGTACATGTGTATGGGGGGGGTTGGGCCATTTCTTTCGTCTGTTTCCTTGCGCTACCTCGCAAACGCGGGAGACAGCGACAAAGTATAAAAAAAAAAAAAAAAAAAAAAATATATATATATATATATATATATATATATATATATATATATATATATATATATATATATATATATATACACAGACATATACATATATGCACATGTACATATTCATACTTGCTTACTTTCATTCAATCCTGGCAGCAACTCACCCTACAGGAAACAGCATTGCCACCCCCCTGCGTCAGTAAGGTATATACAAGATCCTCCCTACTTACAACCTATGTAACTTATGACCATCCATACAAACGACCGGAAAAAATATAAATAAAAAATATTTATTTATTTTATTAATTTTGCTTTGTCGCTGTCTCCCGCGTTAGCGAGGTAGCACAAGGAAAACAGATGAAAGAATGGCCCAACCCACCCACTACACATGTATATACATACACATCCACACACGC
The DNA here is from genome assembly GCF_036320965.1 of Panulirus ornatus. Taxonomy (NCBI): domain Eukaryota; kingdom Metazoa; phylum Arthropoda; class Malacostraca; order Decapoda; family Palinuridae; genus Panulirus; species Panulirus ornatus. The sequence continues at coordinate 1,009,545 of NC_092251.1, read as the reverse complement.
AAATATACATACCTATACATCTCAACGTATACATATATATACTCACACAGACATATACATATATACACATGTACATAATTCATACTGTCTGCCTTTCTTCATTCCCATCACCACCCCCCCACACATGAAATAACACCCTCCTCCCCCCTCATGTGTGCGAGGTAGCGCTTGGAAATGACAACAAAGGCCACATTCGTTCACACTCAGTCTCTAGCTGTCATGTAATAATGCACCAAAACCACAGCTCCCTTTCCCAACGCTTCACATACACTGATTCAAACCACTGACAGCACGTCAACCCCGGTAAACCACATCGCTCCAATTCACTCTATTCCTTGCACGCCTTTCACCCTCCTGCATGTTCAGCCCTGATCACTCAAAATCTTTTTCACTCCATCTTTCCACCTCCAATTTGGTCTCTCACTTCTCGTTCCCTCCACCTCTGACACATATATCCTCTTGGTCAATCTTTCCTCACTCATTCTCTCCATGTGACCAAACCATTTCAAAACACCCTCTTCTGCTCTCTCAACCACACTCTTTTTATTACCACACATCTCCCTTACCCTTTCATTACTTACTTGATCAAACCACCTCACATCACATAACATCCTTAAACATTTCATTTCCAACACTTCCACCCTTCCCTGCACAAACCTATCTATAGCCCATGCCTCACAACCATATAACATTGTTGGAACCACTACTCTTTCAAACATACCAATTTTTGCTTTCCGAGGTAATGTTCTCACCTTCCACACATTCTTCAACCTTCCCAGAACCTTTGCCCCCTCCCCCACCCTGTGACTCACTTCTACTTCCATAGTTCCATCTGCTGCTAAATACACTCCCAGATATCTCAAACACTTCACTTCCTCCAGCTTTTCTCCATTCAAACTTACCTCCCAATCAACGAATCAGCCACCAGCGCTGTATCATCAGCGAACAACTGACTCACTTCCCAAACCCTCTCATCCACAACAGACTGCATACTTGCCCCTCTCTCCAAAACTCTTGCATTCACCTCCCTAACAACCCCATCCATAAACACATCAAAAAACCATGGAGACATCACGCACCCCTGCCGCAAACCAACATTCAATGGGAACCAATCAACTTTACAATCCTTGGTAAAAACTTTCCACTGCTTCCAGCAACTTACCTGCCACACCATATACCTTAAAATCTTCCACAAAGTATCTCTATCAACCCTATTATACGCCTTCTCCAGATCCATAAATGCTACATGCAAATCCATTTGTTTTTCTTAGTATTTCTCACATACATTCTTCATAGCAAACACCTGATCCACACATCCTCTACCACTTCTGAAACCACACTGCTCTTCTCAATCTGATGATCTGTACATGCCTTTACCCTCTCAATCATTACCCTTCCATATAATTTCCCAAGAATACTCAACAAACTTATGCCCCTGTAATTTGAACACTCACCTTTAACCCCTTTGCCTTTGTCCATTGGCACTATGCATGCATCCCGCCAATCCTCAGGCACCTCACCATGATCCAGAAATACAATGAATATCCTTACCAACCAATCAACAACACATTCAAAGCCTTTTCTAATAAATTCCACTGCAATACCATTCAAACCCGCCACCTTGCAGGATTTCATCTTCCACAAAACTTTCACTACCTCTTCTCTGTCCACCAAAACATTCTCCCTAACCCTCTCACCTTGCACACCACCCTGACCAAAACACCCTACATCAGCTACTTTATCATCAAACACATCCAACAAACCTTCAAAATACTCACTCCATCTTCTTCTCACCTCATCACAACTTGTTATTCCTCATCATTTGCTCCCTTCACTGATGTTCCCATTTGTTCTCTTGTCTTACATACTTTATTTACCTCCTTCCAAAACATTTTTTTATTCTCCCTAAAATTTAATGATACTATCTCACCCCCAATTCTCATTTGCCCACATTTTCATCTCTTGCACCTTTCTTTTATACATCTCCCAGTCATTTGCACTACTTCCTTGCAACAATAATCCAAATGCCTCTCTCTTCTCTTTCACTAACAATCTTACTTCTTCATCCCACCACTCACCACCCTTTCTAATCTACCCACCTCCCACCTTTCTCATGTCACATGCATCTACTGCACAAGCCATCACTGCTTCCCTACATACATCCCATTCCTCCCCCACTTCCCTTACATCATTTGCTCTCACTTTTTGCCATTCTGCAATCAATCTCTACTGGTACTTCCTCACACAGGTCTCACTGACTCTCACCAATCTCTTCTCACCAACATTCTCTCTTCTTTTCTGAAAACCCCCACAAATCTTCCCCCGTGCTTCCACAAGATAGTGATCAGACATCCCTCTAGCTGCCCCTCTCAGCACATTGACATCCAAAAGTCTCTCTTTTACATGTCTATCAGTTAACACATAATCCAATAGCATCCTCTGGCCATCTCTCCTACTCACATACATATACTTATGTATATCTCTTTTCAAACCTGGTATTTCCAGTCACCAGTCCTTTTTCAGCACAAAAATCTACAAGCTCTTCACCATTTCCATTTACAACAATGAACACCCTATGTACACCAATTATACCCTCAACTGCCACATTACTCACCTTTGCATTCAAATCACCCATCACTATACTCTGGTCTCGTGCATCAAAGCTGCTAACACACTCACTTAGCTGCTCCCAAAACACTTGCCTCTCATGATCTTTCTTCTCATGACCAGGTGCATAGGCACCAATAATTACCCATCTCTCTCCACCCACTTTCAGTTTTACCCATATCAATTTAGACTTTACTTTCTTACACTCTATCACATACTTCCGCACCTCCTGCTTCAGGAGGAGTGCTACTCATTCCTTTGCTCTTGTCCTCTCACCAACCCCTGGTTTTACTCCCAAGACATTCCTAAACCACTCTTCCCCTTTATCCTTGAGCTCTGTTTCACCTAAAGCCAAAACATATATATTTCAACTAACTTGTTAGTTGGGATGTAAGTTTGAATAGAGAAAAATCACACAAAGTGAAGTGTTTCAGATATCTGGGAGTGGACTTAGCAGCAAATGGAACCATGGAAGAGGAAGTGAGTCACAGTGTGGGAGAGAGGGCAAAGGTCCTGGGAGTGATGAAGAATGAGTGGAAAGAGAGAATACTAACTCGTACAGCAAAAATGTAATTTTTTTTCTTTTTTTTATACTTTGTCGCTGTCTCCCGCGTTTGCGAGGTAGCGCAAGGAAACAGACGAAAGAAATGGCCCAACCCCCCCATACACATGTACATATACACGTCCACACATGCAAATATACATACCTACACAGCTTTCCATGGTTTACCCCAGACGCTTCACATGCCTTGATTCAATCCACTGACAGCACGTCAACCCCGGTAAACCACATCGCTCCAATTCACTCTATTCCTTGCACGCCTTTCACCCTCCTGCATGTTCAGGCCCCGATCACTCAAAATCTTTTTCACTCCATCTTTCCACCTCCAATTTGGTCTCCCACTTCTCCTCGTTCCCTCCACCTCTGACATATATTCTCTTGGTCAATCTTTCCTGAATCATTCTCTCCATGTGACCAAACCATTTCAAAACACCCTCTTCTATATATATATATATATATATATATATATATATATATATATATATATATATATATATATATATATTCTTTCTTTCAAACCATTCGCCATTTCCCGCGTTAGCGAGGTAGCGTTAAGAACAGAGGACTGGACCTTTAAGGGAATATCCTCACCTGGCCCCCTTCTCTGTTCCTTCTTTTGGAAAAATAAAAAAAAATGAGAGGGAAGGATTTCCAGCCCCCCGCTCCCTTCCCTTTTAGTTGCCTTCTACGACACGCAGGGAATACGTGGGAAGTATTCTTTCTCCCCTATCCCCAGGGATAATATATATATATATATATATATATATATATATATATATATATATATCCTCTACCACTTCTGAAACCACACTGCTCTTCCCCAATCTGATGCTCTGTACATGCCTTCACCCTCTCAATCAATACCCTCCCATATAATTTACCAGGAATACTCAACAAACTTATACCTCTGTAATTTGAGCACTCACTCTTATCCCCTTTGCCTTTGTACAATGGCACTATGCACGCATTCCGCCAATCCTCAGGCACCTCACCATGAGTCATACATACATTAAATAACCTTACCAACCAGTCAACAATACAGTCACCCCCTTTTTTAATAAATTCCACTGCAATACCATCCAAACCTGCTGCCTTGCCGGCTTTCATCTTCCGCAAAGCTTTTACTACCTCTTCTCTGTTTACCAAATCATTTTCCCTAACCCTCTCACTTTGCACACCACCTCGACCCAAACACCCTATATCTGCCACTCTGTCATCAGACACATTCAACAAACCTTCAAAATACTCATTCCATCTCCTTCTCACATCACCACTACTTGTTATCACCTCCCCATTTACGCCCTTCACTGAAGTTCCCATTCGCTCCCTTGTCTTACGCACCCTATTTACCTCCTTCCAGAACATCTTTTTATTCTCCCTAAAAGATCAGGTGTTTGCTTTGAAGAATGTATGTGAGAAATACTTAGAAAAGCAAATGGATTTGTATGTAGCATTTATGGATCTGGAGAAGGCATATGATAGAGTTGATAGAGATGCTCTGTGGAAGGTATTAAGAATATATGGTGTGGGAGGAAAGTTGTTAGAAGCAGTGAAAAGTTTTTATCGAGGATGTAAGGCATGTGTACGTGTAGGAAGAGAGGAAAGTGATTGGTTCTCAGTGAATGTAGGTTTGCGGCAGGGGTGTGTGATGTCTCCATGGTTGTTTAATTTGTTTATGGATGGGGTTGTTAGGGAGGTAAATGCAAGAGTCTTGGAAAGAGGGGCAAGTATGAAGTCTGTTGGGGATGAGAGAGCTTGGGAAGTGAGTCAGTTGTTGTTCGCTGATGATACAGCGCTGGTGGCGGATTCATGTGAGAAACTGCAGAAGCTGGTGACGGAGTTTGGTAAAGTGTGTGGAAGAAGAAAGTTAAGAGTAAATGTGAATAAGAGCAAGGTTATTAGGTACAGTAGGGTTGAGGGTCAAGTCAATTGGGAGGTGAGTTTGAATGGTGAAAAACTGGAGGAAGTGAAGTGTTTTAGATATCTGGGAGTGGATCTGTCAGCGGATGGAACCATGGAAGCGGAAGTGGATCATAGGGTAGGGGAGGGGGCGAAAATTTTGGGAGCCTTGAAAAATGTGTGGAAGTCGAGAACATTATCCCGGAAAGCAAAAATGGGTATGTTTGAAGGAATAGTGGTTCCAACAATGTTGTATGGTTGCGAGGCGTGGGCTATGGATAGAGTTGTGCGCAGGAGGATGGATGTGCTGGAAATGAGATGTCTGAGGACAATGTGTGGTGTGAGGTGGTTTGATCGAGTAAGTAACGTAAGGGTAAGAGAGATGTGTGGAAATAAAAAGAGCGTGGTTGAGAGAGCAGAAGAGGGTGTTTTGAAATGGTTTGGGCACATGGAGAGAATGAGTGAGGAAAGATTGACCAAGAGGATATATGTGTCGGAGGTGGAGGGAACGAGGAGAAGAGGGAGACCAAATTGGAGGTGGAAAGATGGAGTGAAAAGGATTTTGTGTGATCGGGGCCTGAACATGCAGGAGGGTGAAAGGAGGGCAAGGAATAGAGTGAATTGGAGCGATGTGGTATACAGGGGTTGACGTGCTGTCAGTGGATTGAATCAAGGCATGTGAAGCGTCCGGGGTAAACCATGGAAAGCTGTGTAGGTATGTATATTTCCGTGTGTGGACGTGTGTATGTACATGTGTATGGGGGGGGTTGGGCCATTTCTTTCGTCTGTTTCCTTGCGCTACCTCGCAAACGCGGGAGACAGCGACAAAGTATAAAAAAAAAAAAAAAAAAAAAAATATATATATATATATATATATATATATATATATATATATATATATATATATATATATATATATATATACACAGACATATACATATATGCACATGTACATATTCATACTTGCTTACTTTCATTCAATCCTGGCAGCAACTCACCCTACAGGAAACAGCATTGCCACCCCCTGCGTCAGTAAGGTATATACAAGATCCTCCCTACTTACAACCTATGTAACTTATGACCATCCATACAAACGACCGGAAAAAATATAAATAAAAAATATTTATTTATTTTATTAATTTTGCTTTGTCGCTGTCTCCCGCGTTAGCGAGGTAGCACAAGGAAACAGATGAAAGAATGGCCCAACCCACCCACATACACATGTATATACATACACATCCACACACGCAAATATACATACCTATACATCTCAACGTATACATATATATACTCACACAGACATATACATATATACACATGTACATAATTCATACTGTCTGCCTTTCTTCATTCCCATCACCACCCCGCCACACATGAAATAACAACCTCCTCCCCCCTCATGTGTGCGAGGTAGCGCTTGGAAATGACAACAAAGGCCACATTCGTTCACACTCAGTCTCTAGCTGTCATGTAATAATGCACCAAAACCACAGCTCCCTTTCCACATCCAGGACCCACAGAACTTTACATGGTTTAACCCAGATGCTTCACATGACCTGGTTCAATCCATTGACAGCACATCGACACCGATATACCACATCGTTCCAATTCACTCTATTCCTTGCACGCCTTTCACCCTCCTGCATGTTCAGGCCCCGATCACTCAAAATCTTTTTCACTCCATCGTTACACCTCCAATTTGGTCTCCCACTTCTCGTTCCCTCCACCTCTGACACATATATCCTCTTTGTCAATCTTTCCTCACTCATTCTCTCCATGTGACCAATCCATTTCAAAACACCCTCTTCTGCTCTCTCAACCACACTCTTTTTATTTCCACACATCTCTCTTACCCTATTATTACTTACTCGATCAAACCACCTCACACCACATATTGTCCTCAAACATCTCATTTCCAGCACATCCACCCTCCTGTACACAACTCTATCCATAACCCACGCCTCGCAACCATACAACATTGTTGGAAACACTATAAAAAAAATGTAAATATAAAAATTATGCTTGGTCATAAATCTACCAGTGCTAACAGCTGTGTGCATATGATACTGACCGGTAGACAATATCCCAGCATTGTGTACATCACAGCATCTCTCTGTTACCATTAAAAAGCATGCATTATTCAAACGAATCTAACAAATTTTCCTCATGGATTAAGCCATTTTTGTATCAAAACCCAAAGAAGATGACAAGCAAGAAGAAAAACCCATCACATGTTGACAGATCTGGCAAGAAGACAAGAAAGACACGTGATTTGGAAATGAAAATGAAGGTAATCCCTCAATACGAAAGACGACAAAAAGTTAATGTGATTGCACATGATCTATAGTTGTCCTATTCAACGGTCTCCACAATTTTAAAGGAGGAAGAAAAAATACGTGAAACAGTGAAAGGTTTAGCACGTATGAAGTGTACGATGATAACAAAGCAACGACATGGGCCCATCCACAAAATGAAAAACTTGTTAATGCTGTGGATGGAAGATCAAATTCAAAAATGTGTACCACTAATCTTACTAACAATTCAGTCGAAGGCTGGAAGTCTTTTTGAGACTTTGAAGGAGCGAGCAGGAGAGGATTACATCAATAACTTCACTGCAAGTCATGGTTGGTTCAATAGATTTAAAAGAAGATATAGCTTGCACAATGTTTGAGTCACAGGTGAAGCAGCAAGTGCTGACGAAGGAGCTGCCGAAAAGGTAAATAAATCAACCAAAGAATCTTTTTTCCTATACACCATTGTGATTTTAAAAAAAATGTCAATTAAAAAATTGGTTAATTAAAAATGAGGTAATCACGACAGAACTTGCATAACATAAAAAATATAAATCATGAAATATGATCAAAAGCGAGCATGAGTATGTACATGGTGATATGTTTATGTATGTGTATGGGCATATATGTATATATGTGTGTATATGAGTGAATGGACCTTTCTTTGTCTTTTACCTGACACTACCTCACTGTCATGGGGAACAGCAATCAAGTATAACAATAATAATAATAATAATAATAATAATAATAGTAAAATTATCTACAGTATCTCAAATAAAAGGTAAAAAGAAACTAGAAAATCATAAAATAAAATTGGATGATAAAAAACGAGATAATCACGATAGAAATTGAGTAGGATAAAAGAATGCTGTAAAGGTATACAAATTCTACACGACAATCTGGCATACATCTGAATTACGTCCATTTTGTGATTCGACTAGTTGATCAGAATGGAACTCGGATGTACGTTGGGGAAAGGCAATATATATATATATATATATATATATATATATATATATATATATATATATATATATATATATATATATATATATATGCAAGAGTTTTGGAAAGAGGGGCAAGTATGAAGTCTGTTGGGGATGAGAGAGCTTGTGGTATACCGGGGTTGACGTGCTGTCAGTGGATTGAATCAGGGCATGTGAAGCGTCTGGGGTAAACCATGGAAAGCTGTGTAGGTATGTATATTTGCGTGTGTGGACGTATGTATATACATGTGTATGGGGCGGGGTTGGGCCATTTCTTTCGTCTGTTTCCTTGCACTACCTCGCAAACGCGGGAGACAGCGACAAAGTATAATAAAAAAAAAAATATTTTTTTTTTCTTTTTTTATATATATATATATATATATATATATATATATATTCTGTACACAGTCTCTCCTGGTACTTCCCCACACAGGTCTCCTTCCCAAGCTCACTTACTCTCACCACCTTCTTCACCCCAACATTCACTCCTCTTTTCTGAAAACCCATACTAATCTTCACCTTAGCCTCCACAAGATAATGATCAGACATCCCTCCAGTTGCACCTCTCAGCACATTAACATCCAAAAGTCTCTCTTTCGCACGCCTGTCAATTAACACTCCAACTTTCCACCTCCAATTTGGTCTCCCTCTTCTCCTCGTTCCCTCCACCTCCGACACATATATCCTCTTGGTCAATCTTTCCTCACTCATTCTCTCCATGTGCCCAAACCATTTCAAAACACCCTCTTCTGCTCTCTCAACCACACTCTTTTTATTTCCACACATCTCTCTTACCCTTACGTTACTCACTCGATCAAACCACCTCACACCACACATTGTCCTCAAACATCTCATTTCCAGCACATCCATCCTCCTGCGCACAACTCTATCCATAGCCCACGCCTCGCAACCATACAACATTGTTGGAACCACTATTCCTTCAAACATACCCATTTTTGCTTTCCGAGATAATGTTCTCGACTTCCACACATTCTTCAAGGCTCCCAGAATTTTCGCCCCCTCCCCCACCCTATGATCCACTTCCGCTTCCATGGTTCCATCCACTGCCAGATCCACTCCCAGATATCTAAAACACTTCACTTCCTCCAGTTTTTCTCCATTCAAACTCACCTCCCAATTGACTTGACCCTCAACCCTACTGTACCTAATAACCTAATAACCGTGCTGTCAGTGGATTGAATCGGGGCATGTGAAGCGTCTGGGGTAAACCATGGAAAGCTGTGTAGGTATGTATATTTGCGTGTGTGGACGTATGTATATACATGTGTATAGGGGTGGGTTGGGCCACTTCTTTCGTCTGTTTCCTTGCGCTACCTCGCAAACGCGGGAGACAGCGGAAAAAAAAATATATATATATATATATATATATATTTTCCAAAAGAAGGAACAGAGAAGAGGGCCAGGTGAGGATATTCCCTCAAAGGCCCAGTCCTCTGTTCTTAACGCTACCTCGCTATCGCGGGAAATGGCGAATAGTATGAAAAAAAAAAAAAAAAAAAATATATATATATATATATATATATATATATATATATATATATTTTTCAAACTATTTGCCATTTCCCGCATTAGCGAGGTAGCGTTAAGAACCTGGGCCTTTGAGGGAATACCCTCACCTGGCCCAATTCTCTGTTCCTTCTTTTGGAAAAAAAAAAAAAAAGAGAGGGGAGGATTTCCAGCCCCCTGCTCCCTCCCCTTTTAGTCGCCTTCTACGACACGCAGGGAATAAGGGGATTTAGAATATATATACATATATATATATATATATATATATATATATATATATATATATATATATATATATATATATACATGGTATTCCATGTGTGGCGAGGTGGCGATGGGAATGAATAAAGGCAGACAATGTGAATTGTGTTCATGGGTATATATGTATGTGTCTGTGTGTGTATATATATGTGTACAATGAGATGTATAGGCATGTATATTTGCGTGTGTGGACATGTATGTGTATACATGTGTATGGGGGTGGGTTGGGCCATTTCTTTCGTCTGTTTCCTTGCGCTACCTCGCAAACGCGGGAGACAGCGACAAAGCAAAATAAATAAATATAAATATATATATATATATATATATATATATATATATATATATATATATATATATATATATATATATATATATTATCCCTGGGGATAGGGGATTAAGAATACTTCCCACGTATTCCCTGCGTGTCATAGAAGGCAACTAAAAGGGGAGGGAGCGGGGGGCTGGAAATCCTCCCCTCTCGTTTTTTTTTAATTTTCCAAAAGAAGGAACAGAGGGGGCCAGGTGAGGATATTCCGAAAAAGGCCCAGTCCTCTGTTCTTAACGCTACCTCGCTAATGCGGGAAATGGCGAATAGTTTGAAAAAAAAAAAAAAAAATATATATATATATCTTTTCTTTTCTTTCATACTATTCTCCATTTCCTGCATTAGCAAGGTAGCGTTAAGAACAGAGGACTGTACCTTTGAGGGAATATCCTCACCTGGCCCCCTTCTCTGTTCCTCCTTTTGGAAAATTAAAAAAAAAACAAGAGGGGAGGATTTCCAGACCCCCCCGCTCCCTTCCCTTTTAGTCGCCTTCTACGACACGCAGGGAATACGTGGGAAGTTTTCTTTCTCCCCTATCCCCAGGGATAGGGGAGAGGATGTTTTGAAATGGTTTGGACACATGGAGAGAATGAGTGAGGAAAGATTGACAAAGAGGATATATGTGTCGGAGGTGGAGGGAACGAGGAGAAGTGGGAGACCAAATTGGAGGTGGAAAGATGGAGTGAAAAAGATTTTGAGTGATCGGGGCCTGAACATGCAGGAGGGTGAAAGGCGGGCAAGGAATAGAGTGAATTGGATTCATGTGGTATACCGGGGTAGACGTCCTGTCAATGGATTGAATCAGGGCATGTGAAGCGTCTGGGGTAAACCATGGAAAGTTCTGTGGGGCCTGGATGTGGAAAGGGAGCTGTGGTTTTGGGCATTATTACATGACAGCTAGAGACTGAGTGTGAACGAATGGGGCCTTTGTTGTCTTTTCCTAGCGCTACCTCGCACACATGAGGGGAGAGGGGGATGTTATTCCATGTGTGGTGAGGTGGCAATGGGAATAAATAAAGGCAGACAGTATGAATTATGTACATGTGTATATATGTATATGTCTGTGTGTGTATATACATGTGTACACTGAGATGTATAGGCATGTATATTTGCGTGTGTGGACGTGTATGTATATACATACATGTGTATGGGGGTGGGTTGGGCCATTTCTTTCGTCTGTTTCCTTCCAATATAATCTGAAATTAAAATGAAAGCTCTAGAACCAGTACAAAGCATTAATATAAAGGGTGGGCACATTACTTTGGGACACCCTATCATCATATACGTGATAAATCTATCCACCATACTTTTCTCATACTTACTGAAGAATGGCATTCATGTCTGGACCTTGTTCATACTGACTCTGAAATAATAAATAAAAATCAGGTTTTAAAGGTATCAAATAAGTAGACATGTTAGAATACCTATAATGAAAGTTCTATCTTCTATTCTAAAGACATGCATTCAGTATTTTCCACAAACGCTACAGTATCAACACCTTACTCTAATAATGGCACATGTATAACTGTACATAATTTTGTATAGTTTTATATATCAAGTACTGAATATGGTAATTTGCTAAGACAGAACATGTATATATCCTGAATATGGTAATTTGCTGAGACAATATATGCATATACAGTCAGAAAAAGTATCTTACTAATTATTCCAAAACAAAACAACACCGGGGACGAAGGATTTTGGGAAATGCCCATCGGCCTGGCTTCACACTGGTACCCGTTTTTACAATGCTGTGTTGCAATATATACATTGCTGGTGACTTTTCCCGTCATTTTCCATAATAAATGTTATATCAATTTCATATTTTGATGAAAACATATATAAAGTGGGGCTACCACAACTATTTGGAGGAAGATACTTTTTTACGGAAGATGCATTATGTAACAATCATCCACATTATTTGCAGTCAGCAAATTTCTGTTCTTTTGCTTCATTCATTCAATAAAAACCATAATGAAAGTTAAATCATGTGCATTTCACATGCACCTTCTCTACCATTGTAACAAAATCCAAAAAACCCATGACTAAACAGAACATTTCACTTTACTTTCACATTCATATTTGCATTTTCTTTTTCTTTTTCTCAAATACAGAGGAGTTGCAATATTTTTCAAAGCTAATTGAGTGCTAGTGGTGGATGTCACAAGATCAACAAATTGATATCTACACGAATCATACGAGTATTGTGTTGTCATAAGTGAAGAACCCTCATTAGTTTTTTATTGGTCTATGAATACAGAGGGATAAGGGGGTTAAGCCCCATCATTAAGGGGTTTAGTAGCCACTGTTAAGGGATTTGGATGGGCATCATACAAGATGAAACACAACACTTTTTGTGACCACTTCAATCAAGCAACAAGGGTGACATGAGTTTCTATGGTCAGAAACCAGTCACGCTTTGTAAACTATGGTAAACTTGTTGTACATACTAAGATGCAGTGTAATAAAAAACATAAACTGGGATATAATGCAAAAAGTAAACTTGTAAACTTGCAAATGGGAAACTTGTGCTAACTATGATACAGTGTAAGAAAATAACAGAAACAGGGATAAAATGCAAATAGTACTCATGTGTAGACTATGTCACAGTATAAGAAAAAATGGCTAACATAAATGATAGTGTAAATACTATACAACTGTATTGTTGACTGGTTGGTAAGGTTATTTAATGTATGTATGACTCATGGTGAGGTGCCTGAGGATTGGCGGAATGCGTGCATAGTGCCATTGTACAAAGGCAAAGGGGATAAGAGTGAGTGCTCAAATTACAGAGGTATAAGTTTGTTGAGTATTCCTGGTAAATTATATGGGAGGGTATTGATTGAGAGGGTGAAGGCATGTACAGAGCATCAGATTGGGGAAGAGCAGTGTGGTTTCAGAAGTGGTAGAGGATGTGTGGATCAGGTGTTTGCTTTGAAGAATGTATGTGAGAAATACTTAGAAAAGCAAATGGATTTGTATGTAGCATTTATGGATCTGGAGAAGGCATATGATATAGTTGATAGAGATGCTCTGTGGAAGGTATTAAGAATATATGGTGTGGGAGGAAAGTTGTTAGAAGCAGTGAAAAGTTTTTATCGAGGATGTAAGGCATGTGTACGTGTAGGAAGAGAGGAAAGTGATTGGTTCTCAGTGAATGTAGGTTTGCGGCAGGGGTGTGTGATGTCTCCATGGTTGTTTAATTTGTTTATGGATGGGGTTGTTAGGGAGGTAAATGCAAGAGTTTTGGAAAGAGGGGCAAGTATGAAGTCTGTTGGGGATGAGAGAGCTTGGGAAGTGAGTCAGTTGTTGTTCGCTGATGATACAGCGCTGGTGGCTGATTCATGTGAGAAACTGCAGAAGCTGGTGACTGAGTTTGGTAAAGTGTGTGGAAGAAGAAAGTTAAGAGTAAATGTGAATAAGAGCAAGGTTATTAGGTACAGTAGGGATGAGGGTCAAGTCAATTGGGAGGTGAGTTTGAATGGAGAAAAACTGGAGGAAGTGAAGTGTTTTAGATATCTGGGAGTGGATCTGGCAGCGCATGGAACCATGGAAGCGGAAGTGGATCATAGGGTGGGGGAGGGGGGCGAAAATTCTGGGGGCCTTGAAGAATGTGTGGAAGTCGAGAACATTATCTCGGAAAGCAAAAATGGGTATGTTTGAAGGAATAGTGGTTCCAACAATGTTGTATGGTTGCGAGGCGTGGGCTATGGATAGAGTTGTGCGCAGGAGGATGGATGTGCTGGAAATGAGATGTTTGAGGACAATGTGTGGTGTGAGGTGGTTTGATCGAGTGAGTAACGTAAGGGTAAGAGAGATGTGTGGAAATAAAAAGAGCGTGGTTGAGAGAGCAGAAGAGGGTGTTTTGAAGTGGTTTGGGCACATGGAGAGAATGAGTGAGGAAAGATTGACCAAGAGGATATATGTGTCGGAGGTGGAGGGAACGAGGAGAAGAGGGAGACCAAATTGGAGGTGGAAAGATGGAGTGAAAAAGACTTTGTGTGATCGGGGCCTGAACATGCAGGAGGGTGAAAGGAGGGCAAGGAATAGAGTGAATTGGAGCGATGTGGTATACCGGGGTTGACGTGCTGTCAGTGGATTGAATCAAGGCATGTGAAGCGTCTGGGGTAAACCATGGAAAGCTGTGTAGGTATGTATATTTGTGTGTGTGGACGTATGTATATACATGTGTATGGAGGGGGGTTGGGCCATTTCTTTCGTCTGTTTCCTTGCGCTACCTCGCAAACGCGGGAGACAGCGACAAAGTATAATAAATAAATAAAATAAATACTATAGTGAAAGAAATTCATGTGTAAACTAAGAAATAGTGTAGGTCCTTGTATACTTCTGTAGACTGTGCTGTGTATTATCTAAAAATCTGAGAACTCCACTGAGAGAGGCAAACATATTCACCTTCTGACAGCCAACTGCATGACAAGTGGCAGCCTTTCCTTTGCTCTTTTTCTTTACTTTATAAGTGAAAATCTATTGTTGTATAGAAAAAAAATTGGAAACTGTTAGAGATGATATATTCATTAAATACGCATATAAAAACTGTTTCAGGTCACATTCTGAAAACACAAACATATGTCTATGTGTGAATTTAACTACTTGTACAGTAAATAGAATTTTACTTTTAGGGGGCCACATCTTCTGTACTTTCTACACCATCAAGTAACTTTCCACCTTTGTAAACTGCTGGCATTCGCCATTTCCTTGGCTTGTCTGTTCCAGCCATACACCACCCCCATGATTAACCAGCATTTCTTTACATCCTTTTCATCTTTCTGCCTGGCTTCTTGTCAAGGCCTATGATTGCTCTGGTAATACATCTGAGCAACTGTTCACAGTCAGCATCTTCCATGTTTTTCTCCTCTTCATGATGGACATATCTGTAATCCTCAGCTGCTCACTGCAGCTCAATAATCTCCATTCAAGTACCATCTTAGTTGCTCTTCTCAGGACCCTTTCACTCAGACCTCTGAGCTTCTTTAGATGCAGTGACAAGGCTTGCAAGGCATAATCTATCTTTAGTCCTATGAATGTTGTGAAGTCTACCAAACATATCCTTAACCATACACTGTACTAGAATGCATGCATATTCAGGTAAGAAACCATATCTTCAGGCAACTCATTTGCATAGATCAAGAAGAGTAACTGTCCCAGAAGTTAACCATGTGGCACTCTGCTGGTCATCTCGACTCATTTAGAAAAAGCTCCTCTAACATGCATCCTCTGTTCCCTCCCATAAGATAATCTTTCAACCATCATAAAAGTTTCCTCTTATTCCAGCCAGGTGATCCAGCTTCTTAATAATCCTCCCATGCAGTACAGTTTCAAATGCTTTCTTGCACTTCAGATACAATCAGTCAAGCCAGCCTTCCATTTTTGTCTAGGACTGAGCTCACTCTCTTGTAAAACTCCAAAAAGTTAGTTACACTTGATCTCATTTCTCTAAAACCAAGCTGTCTCTCACTTCGGTTATTTATCCACTACATAAAGTCATCCAATTGCTTTTTAATAATCTTTTCCAGAACCTTACATTTCACACTCACTCATAAGGCTAGTTTGTAGTTCAAAGCCTGTTTCCAATCTCCTTTTATATGTACAAGTATGGCATTTGCTCTTTTCCATTCCTTGGCACTTTGCCTAAATTCACCTTGCAGTAATTCACATGGTTAATCTAGCAAACTTGCAAACACATTTAGCACACAGCAAAATTTCTTAAGGACCATGAAACTTATATTCTTTTCTGAATATCTCAATGATTTCCAAAACCTCCTCCCCATTAAATCTCACTGGTGTTGAGGCTCTAGTCTTCTGCTGCAAAAATACTTTTGAACTTGTTATTCAGTTCCTCACATTTCCTTACAACATCCTCTACAATTCTACACCCAATCCTTTCATTTCATCAGTTGCTTCTTAATTGAAAAGTGACTCCTGATGTATTTAGAGAAAAGTTTTGGATTTTCACCTCCCTTGTCCAAAAAATTCTTTCCAAAGTTTCTTTGTCCTTCCTTTCTTAATCTCTGTACTGTACTTCCTTTCTTAATCTCTGTACTTAATCTCTGTACGGAAGACTTTGATAGAGTTGGTGTTGATTTCTGGATGAAACTCACAGATTCATTCCCACTTCTTAGTCAGTGTGCCTTCAAAGTGCTTTATCCTTTTGTCAACACATATATATGTGAATCTGCTTTTTCTACTTTAGTAGCAATGAAAGCCAATAACGACATGAGGGTAGAGTTGTCATCAACAGCTCCTCGAATAAATAAATTGGTTAATTCAATGAATCAGCAGAGTTCACACTGTAATGCTTCTGGTATTTTTGTTTGATCTTGTTTGATACAAATGGACTGGATATTTTTCCCTATCAAAGTTTATCTTTATGCAAAACCTTATTAATAAAGATGTTTCCTTTCTTTTGTGACTTTATGCCAGCTATGCATTTTTTTTTTTTTTTTGCATGAGAGTAAGATGGTAAATTGTGAAATACATCAAGCCGAGGGGGTAAATGACAGAGGAAGGGTTGAGAATCAATGGAATAAGGCATGTGAAGTTGTCACAAGGAACCAAGGAATGGTCTGTTGGATTTGGATGGGGAGATCTCATTTTGTTTCATTGCACTTGACAGCTAGACAGTAGGTGTAAGCAAATGAAGCACACTTCATGTGTTCCTGGGGCCACCTTGCTATATAAGGAAACATGATTGAAAATAATCCTTGGAATTGCTCTTGTAGTCTTCTTACTTGAAGACTGACCAATTTTGTTTTGCTCACATATCTTTGTTTACAGTACAACAAATAATAAGATTTTAGCTTTGTTTTTTATTAATAAAGATAAAATTCTTCTCTCTGATACCGTAAAACCTTTCTGAATTCATCCTCATGTTTTCTATTCTAATCTAATCTCTCTCATCAATATGACAGCATTTAAAATTGAAAGAAAAATACCTTTATAACTAAACCAGGATGAGTTCACATCTGAAGCTATAAAACTATTTTCCAACTCTGTGCTTACTGTTTTTAAGTCTAAAAGCAAAAATCTTTGAAATAACTTCAAAAATTAAATACTTATCATATTAGCCTTATTTCTATTGTACTCTAATATTTTCTTGCAAACCAAATAAAGATTTGGTCATTCTCACCACCCGAAACAGCAACAGTACTAGTCAAAAATTTTCTGGCTGCTGCCCAAAATAAGATCTAAAGACAGGTTCAGACTTGTTGCACTAAATTCAACATTTCCAAAATACTCCAATATTTACATTACATCTAAAGACAAAGTTATTTGTTTTTTGGTGTGTGTGTGTGTGTGTGTGTGTGTGTGTGTGTGTGTGTGTGTGTGTGTCTGTCTGTCTGTCTGTCTCTGTGTTAAAATGTCCAAAAATCATGTTTAGGTTCTTTTATTATCTTCACAATAAATTTCTTCAAAATCCCTCTGATTTATCAGACTTATCTCTAAAATGGTACATCACCTGTCATTTCAGCTGATATCAAGTTTCTTACATCCGAATTAACTCATGACCATGAAGACCACACACATCAAGAACATCTTTGAAATTACCAAAAGTGATTTTGAGTAGGGAAGTATTTTTGGGGTGTATCATTTTTCAACCTGGGATACAATAAGTTAGTGGAAAAGCTTGGGTTAATTAGAAAAAGTAGTGATGCACTTATAAAGTCAACAAAACCTAAGTAAACCTCACTTAATGTACACAAGGTATATGAAAAATATATACAGTACTAATGATAATGTGCTGATCTGCTGGGGACCATATGCAACAGTCAAGCATAGTGTAGCTGGGAAGCAGCTCCACCAGCTGCCTAGTATATCATCTGTTTACACTTTAGGGCAGTTGGCATGATGCTGAAATAATGGTGCGTCTGGTATATCTTGACTATAAGAATAAAAAGTTTGAGTAATTTCTGCTGTTACAGTCAGTTAGTTGAAGTCTTCATAGGTTCATATAATTCCTACATTTCACTTACTTCATGGATAACCTCATTTTCCCCCTGATGTTCACTTATCTATCATAGCAGATTAAAATAATGATGTTCAAGTAATGCTTCTTTGGTTGAAATCACTCACAAGTGTAAAGCATCCATTCATATACAATTCTCCCAAATCTTGAGTTATTTCAGAAGTGCCCTAAACTTCATATTTACCTTTATTTCTATGTTGCCTCTAAACTGGTACAACAAAAAACATGCAACAAATCATGGAACCAGTATAAATCAATTCAATAAAGGGTGATGAATGTGCAGATACCAGCTTCGTCTAAAGCCATAAAGAAACAGGGTGGCTGAGCTCATGCTGTACCAATTTGTACAAGAAAATATTTTCTTTGATAGTCGTTATATAATTCATAATAGTTATTGTCCCGTAAAGAAAGATCATAATATTCTTCAAGAAATATTTAAATGAACCTAATTAAGATAAGTGCGGGTTTTAAAGGTATAAATAAATATCCATCTCGCGCTATTCTTTCCTCTTACAGTTTGGCGTCCTGGAAAACGTATGGTATAATACCCATTACAATTATAATTCTGCTCAATCATTAATGTAGGTCACTTGCGATGGACCCAGGGTGACATTGCTAAAACGAATCTCACAAACTGAATAAGTACTGGTCCATAATACATAATTCATACCTAATATTACATTTGGCAACGTGAAATCTAATAACTACTTGGCCGAATAGCTTAGTTATAACAACACTATTATCAGAAGAAAAATTTGCTACTTCCTTACCTCCTCCACTTCAATAGCATCATCGTCAGATTGGTCACATTCAATGGCATCTTCTTCTTGTAATTCAAGATCAAATAATCCCGGCGCCGCCATTATCAGAATATTGAGTCTACTATCACTTCTTTTGACTTGCTATGGTCCAGATTCGGGAGATCAGCTGAGCCAAAACAACACAGATGTACTACATGAGACTGACTGGCACAGGGAGTGGGAACTATGAAATGCAGTTAGAGCAAATTTATTTTCATTATCATTTTCTTGATAATGTATCAACATGTGATTTGAAAATGGAAACTTCTCGGTTTTCTTGGAGACAATATATCTAAATATAATATACGTAATTCTATTGATATCTTTTGCTTAGGAGAGGAAACTGGCTTGGCCTGATTCCCCCATAGCCTTCACTAAGTATGGGTCAAGGAACACACATTTTTGTGATGCAAATATATACCTGTTTGTTTTCTTCGCTGATATGTGACACACAGTGTACCTTAGGAATTTTTATATAATACCGAAAATTTCATAAGAAAGGAAAATACCAAAATTTTAAAATGACATAGTCATTGATATCAACATATCTAACACTTAACCAAGCGTAGGTTGAAATACATATTTCAAATATCACTGAACATGCTTTGGCTATATTTTCAACCAGATTCTCATTATTCTTCAGATTATGAATGAAAAATGGATGAAAACATATCCAATACAATGTTTCAAGTTAACCCGCTTCTCTGAGGACACTGAACGTCACATTTCCCAAATAAGAACTATTCTTGAATATTGCAGGCTGCACTAACGGCATTAGACGATCGTTACAGTTCACGAAGTATTCAGGTTTGGTGCAGACAAGGAACGAAAGGCTCATTACAGATATAAGTGAAACGATAAATAACAAGTACATTGATAGCACGTCGACCCCGCTATACCAAATCGTTCCAATTCACTCTATTCCTTGCACGCCTTCATGAAGTTACTGTAAGTGAATAAGCACTGGCGAGGCTGCATCACTGGGTGTATATTCTCGTCAAAAACCCTCACTCCAAAGGAGTGTACATTTTCCTATTGGAAGTACCGCATTCTTGGACTCGGAACCTTCAGAAAGGTCCTAGGAAACACCGGATTATTTCATGTTGATGGTAAGTAAAATTTAATGGTAATGGTAAGTAAAATTTTAAAAATGTGTACCAACATATTGTTTTTATTAAATGAAAGGCTTATGTTAGTGGGTGGAGAACAGTCTTGACTACGAATGTCAGACTGCATTTGAACAAACAAAATTGCAAGTACTGCAATTTTCATCTCAAGGATTAATTTATCTTTGTATACACATAGGAAGCGTTTCTGTGATTTTATGGTTGAAGGACATTTAGCTAGGAATAAGCGGAGGCAAGTATAGAGCCTACAGTGGGCGCACAGTTCACCAATACCAGACGGCAACAGGTGGATCCTGGAACCAAGACAAAAGGGGAGACATTTGTGACCAGAGTTAATGGCAATGGTGATTATACAATGGATGGCCAGAATACCTGATACCAAATTAATACATGCAAAGTATCAGAGTACTTTTAAATACAAGACTAACATTATGCAGACAATTATACTGACAATCATATATCAATAGGCGTCAAAATAAATGAAATACAAGGCATACATTATGCAGAGTGCATTAGAAGTTCAGAGTACAGCTGAATACAAATGTATAATTTGCAGAAAACTCGGCTACTTTGACGGTTTCATGAGACAGGTTACAGGGTATAGATCAGAGCATAGCAAACTTGGCGTCAATAAAGGGGTATGATCTAGAGCATCAATGAAGTAATAAAAAAAATCCTCGATGTTTCCTACCCTGAGGCCTCAAATCATTGACTGAAGCGCTCTGAGTGATGTAATGCTTGTATGATTTTCAGTCGAATATGCTTGTAATCTATTGATATGCTGGCCAAGACAATATCACACTGATTAGAACATTTTCAACGTTTTTCATACTGGTGTTTCTTGGGAGTATAGCCATCATAATGATTAATACGACTGGGCTTTTAGGTATTTTAGTATCTCTATAGAGTTTTCAAGTCATTACAAGCTGCTATGATGAGGACAGTTCTAGTTAGACCAAGCCTGTTGGGAAGGGCGGGGAACAGATAAACATTTTTGGGAGTTTACATGTCTTGACGTTTATTTTTACGTGTTCATTGTAAAAACTGTGTATCTCAGTCATCGTTACAGAGAATGCAAGCAAGGACTGAATAGTGGAAAGAACAGCTTTATCCAAGATACTCTGCCGTGAGAGTATAGCAAGAGTTGATTTGGTAAGTAAGGATCACAGTATTAGTTTGAATTTGAGCAATGCGTCTCATTGTAATGAGAATACATAACAGTTCAGAGTGGGTTTGGAGTTGGATCAAATACTAAGGTTTCATTGCTAGTGGTTATTGGGGTATGCATTATTAGACAGCATAATATGAGCCGCCTGCATGTTTCCCTCCACAAAGGTTTGGACCTGAGACACGCTTCTGTCTGCTGTTTCCCACACTTTCTGCGTGGAAACAGAGCATTTGATGATTGACTGTAAGATGTCTCCTTCCCCCAGCCAAGTAAGCCGTTGAAATTTCTTCCTCCTTTCGTTTTTCCCTCTTCCTATGTAACCTTCAGCCTTTAAGAGTCAGAAATATGAACACCTACGAAGCTGGGATTCATTTCTACATTCAGTTTTTCTTATATATTCATCTCTTTCCTTTCACCCGAGATAGCCTTTGATTGAGGTATGTTTTTGTCCATACCATGTCGGTCACCATAAGAAAAAATGATAAGCCGTAGAGGCCTTACCTCCTTAGCTTGTTCACACGAGTCCTTGAAGGACATGAGGACAGAACTGCTGAAGGTGATACTGAATCTTTTGATACATTCAAGAATTGAGAAATGTGAATTCAAGTTTTCACACAGACTATTTTACTTCACAGACTATTTTACTCCAAGCCTTGTCTTGAACATCAAGTGAAGGAAGCATTTGTGGATCCATTTGTCAATGACGTTTGCGTGAATGATCGTAAACGTGATTCCTAGACATTAAACGGGCACGAGAATTATGTTTTTTTCTGATTATGAGTGGACGTACTGGAGTAAATTTATCTGGTTCTGATAATGAATATGAACGTGAATTTGCAGTTATCTATTAGTGTGTGTATGGTATTTTGTTATTTACTGATATGTATATGTGTGAATGCCATCTGACAATTACTTCTACAAACAGCAAGGGCGAAATCTTGTATTTGGGAAGGTCCATCTCATGACTCATCTGTATCATCAAGCAGATTTTGAGCACTTTTAGCAACCAATGTTTCTGTGCATTCACTCACTCTTCTCTTTTTATGGGAGAATTTCTCGCATCTTTCCCAATTATTTCCATACTTAATCTCTTAGTTAACTCCCTGACGGTTACATATATTAAGTAGATAGCTGATTAGTACCTACTTTGTCGAAAAGGAGCTGCACGCTTCTATAACACACATAGAGAAGATGAGGTAGCGCAAGGAAACAGACGAAAGAAATGGCCCAACCCACCCCCATACACATGTATATGCATACGTCCACACACGCAATTATACATACCTACACAGCTTTCCATGGTTTACCCCAGACGCTTCACATGCCTAGATTCAATCCACTGACAGCACGTCAACCCCAGTATACCACATCGCTCCAATTCACTCTATTCCTTGCCCTCCTTTCACCCTCCTGCATGTTCAGGCCCCGATCACACAAAATCTTTTTCACTCCATCTTTCCACCTCCAATTTGGTTTCCCACTTCTCGTTCCCTCCACCTCCGACACATATATCCTCTTAGTCAATCTTTCCTCACTCATTCTCTCCATGTGCCCAAACCATTTCAAAACACCCTCTTCTGCTCTCTCAACCACGCTCTTTTTATTTCCACACATCTCTCTTACCCTTACGTTACTTACTCGATCAAACCACCTCACACCACACATTGTCCTCAAACATCTCATTTCCAGCACATCCACCCTCCTGCGCACAACTCTATCCATAGCCCACGCCTCGCAACCATACAACATTGTTGGAACCACTATTCCTTCAAACGTACCCATTTTTGCTTTCCGAGATAATGTTCTCGACTTCCACACATTCTTCAAGGCTCCCAGGATTTTCGCCCCCTCCCCCACCCTATGATCCACTTCCG
Source organism: Panulirus ornatus (assembly GCF_036320965.1). NCBI lineage: Eukaryota > Metazoa > Arthropoda > Malacostraca > Decapoda > Palinuridae > Panulirus > Panulirus ornatus. The sequence goes on along the minus strand of NC_092251.1, from coordinate 986,134 downwards.
CTTCCATGGTTCCATTCGCTGCAAGATCCACTCCCAGATATCTAAAACACTTTACTTCCTCCAGTTTTTCTCCATTCAAACTTACCTCCCATTTGACTTGACCCTCAACCTTACTGTACCTAATAACCTTGCTCTTATTCACATTTACTCTTAACTTTCTTCTTTCACACACTTTACCAAACTCAGTCACCAGCTTCTGCAGTTTCTCACATGAATCAGCCACCAGCGCTGTATCATCAGTGAACAACAACTGACTCACTTCCCAAGCTCTCTCATCCACAACAGACTCCATACTTGCCCCTCTTTCCAAAACTCTTGCATTCACCTCCCTAACAACCCCATCCATAAACAAATTAAACAACCACGGAGACGTCACACACCCCTGCCGCAAACCTACATTCACTGAGAACCAATCACTTTCTTCTCTTCCTACACGTACACATGCCTTACATCCTCGATAAAAACTTTTCACTGCTTCTAACAACTTGCATCCCACACCATATATTCTTAATACCTTCCACAGAGCATCTCTATCAACTCTATCATATGCCTTCTCCAGATCCATAAATGCTACATACAAATCCATTTGCTTTTCTAAGTATTTCTCAGATACATTCTTCAAAGCAAACACCTGATCCACACATCCTCTACCACTTCTGAAACCCCACTGCTCTTCCCCAATCTGATGCTCTGTACATGCCTTCACCCTCTCAATCAATACCCTCCCATATAATTTACCAGGAATACTCAACAAACTTATACCTCTGAAATTTGAGCACTTACTCTTATCCCCTTTGCCTTTGTACAATGGCACTATGCACGCATTCCGCTAATCCTCAGGCACCTCACCATGAGTCATACATACATTAAATAACCTTACCAACCAGTCAATAATACAGTCACCCCCTTTTTTTAATAAATTCCACTGCAATACCATCCAAACCTGCTGCCTTGCCGGCTTTCATCTTCCGCAAAGCTTTTACTACCTCTTCTCTGTTTACCAAATCGTTTTCCCTAACCCTCTCACTTTGCACACCACCTCGACCAAAACACCCTATATCTGCCACTCTATCATCAAACACATTCAACAAACCTTCAAAATACTCACTCCATCTTCTCACATCACCACTACTTGTTATCACCTCCCCATTTGCGCCCTTCACTGAAGTTCCCATTTGTCTTACGCACTTTATTTACCTCCTTCCAGAACATCTTTTTATTCTCCCTAAAATTTAATGATACTCTCTCACCCCAACTCTCATTTGCCCTTTTTTTCACCTCTTGCACCTTTCTCTTGACCTCCTGTCTCTTTCTTTTATACATCTCCCACTCAATTGCATTTTTTCCTTTCAAAAATCGTCCAAATGCCTCTCTTCTCTTTCACTAATAATCTTACTTCTTTATCCCACCACTCTCTACCCTTTCTAATCAACCCACCTCCCACTCTTCTCATGCCACAAGCATCTTTTGCGCAATCCATCACTGATTCCCTAAATACATCCCATTCCTCCCCCACTCCCCTTACTTCCATTGTTCTCACCTTTTTCCATTCTGTACTCAGTCTCTCCTGGTACTTCCTCACACAAGTCTCCTTCCCAAGCTCACTTACTCTCACCACCCTCTTCACCCCAACATTCACTCTCCTTTTCTGAAAACCCATAGAAATCTTCATCTTAGCCTCCACAAGATAATGATCAGACATCCCTCCAGTTGCACCTCTCACCACATTTACATCCAAAAGTCTCTCTTTCGCGCGCCTGTCAATTAACACGTAATCCAATAACGCTCTCTGGCCATCTCTCCTACTTACATACGTATACTTATGTATATCTCGCTTTTTAAACCAGGTATTCCCAATCACCAGTCCTTTTTCAGCACATAAATCTACAAGCTCTTCACCATTTCCATTTACAACACTGAACACCCCATGTATACCAATTATTTCCTCAACTGCCACATTACTCACCTTTGCATTCAAATCACCCATCACTATAACCCGGTCTCGTGCATCAAAACCACTAACACACTCATTCAGCTGCTCCCAAAACACTTGCCTCTCATGATATATATATATATATATGAAATGGCAATGCCCCTCCCAGCATGCGCACGAGGTAGCGCTAGGAAAAGACAACAAAGGCCACATTCGTTCATACTCAGTCTCTAGCTGTCATGTATAATGCACCGAAACCACAGCTCCCTTTCAACATACAAGCCCCACAAAACTTTCCATGGTTTACCTCAGACGCTACACATGCCCAAGTTCAATCCATGGACAGCACGTCGACCCCAGTATACCACATCATTCCCATTCACTCTATTCCTTGCACGCCTTTCACCCTCCTGTATGTTCAGGCTCCGATCGCTCAAAATCTTTTTCACTCCATCTTTCCACCTCCAATTTGGTCTCCCACTTCTCGTTCCCTCCACCTCTGACATATATATCCTCTTTGCCAATCTTTCCTCACTCATTCTCTCCATGTGACCAAACCATTTCAAAACACCCTCTTCTGCTCTCTCTACACACTCTTTTTATTACCACACATCTCTCTTACCCTTTGCACTCTTCCCTGTAAATCCCTAAATTTGATTGGCTGCACTTTAACGGATAATCAACTCCTGATTACTTTATGGAAAAGTGTGGGATTATCTCCTGCCGTATCCACAATATTCTTTTTCAAGAAATTATCATAGTGTGTGTGTGTGTGTGTAACTATGTACTTATATTGTGCGGGGAGGGAGCTTTAAATTCGTGGTGACCCATCTGATTACGCTGTCTGCATTAACCATATCCTCAGACATTCTGTTCCATTCATCCACCACCCGTATGCTATAAAAGTACTTCATATATATTTTACTCGTTTCTTGCATAATTTCGTGTTAAGTCATCTGATTCCTCTACCCCTACGTCTCTCGAAGAACTGTTCACTGTCCACATCCTCGATCTGTTTTAAAAACTTAAAGGTTGTGATCTCATTCTTCTTTTTTCCAAGGTTAGCAAATTCAACCAGCAGAACACGTGGCCATGAAGCCAATCTCTAATCACCTTTCAGGGAAGCAGTACGAGAGATCTTCCCGTAAAAGAGACTTGGGGATGACCGTAGTACCCAGTATGCATGAATGTATGTCAACAAAAAAGTAAATCATTGTGAATGTGAAAATTGTCCTGAAGTATCAGTATGATTGAGGAAGCTACACCAAGTGTAGTCACCACGTTTCGAGACAGTTTGCTAAAGAGGGTCCAAAAAAAGGGCAAAAAATAATACACCCGAATAAGAGGAGCTAAGCAACGAGAATAGAACAAAAGTTATGGACTTTTCCACATTGGAAAACATAAGGACAAGGAGAGACGTGATGACAGCTTTTAAGTCTTAGTGGATTTGGTAACGTTGACATGGGACAGTTCTTCATGACTGGGAGGAACGTACTTGTAACAGGAGGGTATGACTGGAAGCTGAGCAAGTGTCAAAAAGATGTAGGGGAATATTATTCTAATAAAAGATTTTGAAAGAATGAATCAGGCTAAATGAAATGTAGTATGTAGTTGTATGACGAAGCCGAAGAAAAGTTGTAGAGGAAATGATACGTGGAGTCCCACGATCGCAAAATTCCCCCACCATATGCAGAAATATGAGGAACGTTATTAAGATAAAAACTTATTCATTTAATCAAGGTCAAAAATGGTCTGACAATTTTCATGGCTGTGTGAACAAGCGAGATCGTCGACAGTACGTTCTGTCCACTTCAACACTGCTCGATCGATACCTGGAACGTCCTTCGTCCTCTGCTTTTAAGGGACACCGGACTAGATTATTGTTTAGTTTCATGTAAGAGATGGTTGATAAGAGATATAATAGTCTCAAATCAAAAGACAAATTTTCGATTCTCTCTGAAAGATGACTAGTCACAGGATCAGTACGTCATACTGATATGGGAAGGGGGAAAGATGTAGTTACATAACAGTGGTTGTTGATCGGATCAGAGGGTTATGATTACGTAAGATTGTGGTACTTGTGGGTCACAATTTTAAATGAGGTGATGGGGCAAGCGGCGATACTTACCTAAGGTGGCAATATTAAAGGTGAGGATGGTGCAAGGGCATACTGGTGAATAAAAGTATCAATACAAGATAATGTTACGATAGAAAAAAAAAAAAAAAAAAAAAGGATCGAAGGTGTTGTAAAGATAGGAAGACCAGGAATAAGAAATCATGCGCAAAGAAAACATTATAGGGGTTAATCGTAGAGGGAGGGATAATGAGGAGAGGACTTTGTCCACTTCCCTTTCCCTCGCATTTTCTGCCTCTTTATAATGAATCCTTGCAAATGGTAGTCACAGAGTGAGTTGTGTGGGGTTTACCTGCAGTGTGTGAAAATTAGATTAGGATGGGCTGGGTAGAGGAACAGTGCGTGCAGTATGTAGTAACAGTAAATGACTCTGCTTGAGCTTTTGTGAGGGTATTAATAACTAAAAACGTCAATGGAAGTTACCACACATGGTATAACCTTCGTCGTGCAGAAAGGTAGGAGCGTTCTGTGTGGTATGATACCTAGCACAATCGAGCATAAATGCCAGTACTGTGTAATATAAAGCCGGGATGTGTTGTATAAGCCCCCGAATTGTTGTATATAAACCCGAAGGGTAAATATTATAAAACAACATCATGGGGTACAAAGGCGAGAACCACAAAGTAAAGACCTTGGAGTTTCATGTAAAGAGTTCAGGACTGTGTAATATAAGACTAAGTGTAAAGTGTAAGTTCCAGGGTAATGTGATATCAAGCAAGTCCAGTCTAGTGCAAAATCCAGAGCCTTCAGTATGATTGGTGTGGTAGAATACGTAGGTTTGTGGCATAAAAGCCAAATGTAAATCTCGTGAAATACAGGTTTTGAGTCTTATAACAGGTGTGTATGAAATACGACGGGGTTGTCCTATAAATCTAGATTTGTGTAACGGGGAACCTAGGTTTGTTATGCCTTTCAGCTTACACTATGTCTTCCTATCAGTGAAAGTGATCCTCAATTTCATGACCCACTGAAAGTGAATCTGCTCCGTCAAGGTTTTGGTTTCTTCATGAAATTGTTTCTTAGTTTTGTTGACCTGAATTCCAGGTTGTCACCACCTACACTTCAATCTATAACAGATGATAAATTTCAAATAGTATCTGTCAGTGGGATGGAACATCTGATACCTCTTCTTAAGTTTCTACCACGTTTGCAGGACGACAAAAGCTTGCGTCAACCATTTATTCGTGTATATGCCAGGTGCGGATCCAGGATCTGGTCATTTAGAGAGAGAGAGAGAGAGAGAGAGAGAGAGAGAGAGAGAGAGAGAGAGAGAGAGAGAGAGAGAGAGAGAGAGAGAGAGAGAGAGAACTCGGTACAAGAGTTGTATGTAAGAGGTAATGTAACTTAGATAATATATAATCAATGTTTTTTGAGTCATTTGGATGCTAACTCCAGTCAGCAATATTAGTCAAAATCATACGAAACTGAATACAGCTGAATACGGCGACCGTATTTGAATAAAAAGTCATGGTGTTTGATAGCATAACGAGGCTGAATTCAACAATGAAGGGAGCTTTTTTCGATTAAACAAACTTGTTGCTTTTGCGGACACAAAACAAGAAATCCTCATAAACTTAATGTTTTAGGAAGTTTGTGAAATCAACATGATTGTTTCATTGAAGACCAGAAGAGTTAGAATGAATGTAGAAATACATAGACCATCATTATCACCTATTTGTTATGCTCGTCATAAGTAAGCATTGTCACTAAGTGCTTTTCTTCAAGAAATGACCCCGATACCAAAATTGAAATAGAATTTGGATCTATCGGACAAAATAAATGCGTTTATTCCTCAGTTCAGTCGTATGCTAATGTTAAATGGCATGAAAATATCAAATATGATCCTATGACATACACACCCACACATACTCACACACACACACACACACACACACACACACACACACACACACACATAAGTATTGGAAAAGAGTACAACGGAGCGCGTGATCAAGTATGTTCCTTTGTGTCCACGGAGAAATGAAACACGTTAAGTTCCCAAGTGCACTTTTGTGTAATGATCACATCTCCCTGATGATGTGATCATTACATGAAAGAGCACTTAAGACCTTATCGTGCTTCATTTCCCCGTGGACAAAAAGGAACCTATATATATATATATATATATATATATATATATATATATATATATATATATATATATATATATATATATATATATATATATATATATATATATATATATATATATATTTATATATATATATATATATATATATATATATATATATATATATATATATATATATATATATTTGTTAATTTTATTTTTATTCTGCTTTGTCGCTGTCTCCCGCGTTAGCGAGGTAGCGCAAGGAAACAGACGAAAGAATGGCCCAACCCGCCCACATACACATGTATATACATACACGTCCACACATGCAAATATACATACCTATACATCTCAATGTACACATATATATACACACACAGACATATACATATATACACATGTACATAATTCATACTGTCTGCCTTTATTTGTTCCCATCGCCACCTCGCCACACATGGAATAACAACCCCCTCCCCCTCATGTGTGCGAGGTAGCGCTAGGAAAAGACACCAAAGGCCCCATTCGTTCACACTGTCTCTAGCTGTCATGTAACAATGCACCGAAACCACAGCTCCCTTTCCACAACCAGGTCCCACAGAACTTTCCATGGTTTACCACTGACGCTTCACATGCCCTGGTTCAATCCTTTGACAGCACGTCGACCCCGGTTTACCACATCGTTCCAATTCACTCTATGCCTTGCACGCCTTTTACCCTCCTGCATGTTCAGGCCCCGATCACTCAAAATCTTTTTCACTCCATCTTTCCACCTCCAATTTGGTCTCCCACTTCTCCTCGTTCCCTCCACCTCTGACACATATATCCTCTTGGTCAATCTTTCCCCACTCATTCTCTCCATGTGACCAAACCATTTCAAAACACCCTCTTCTGCTCTCTCAACCACGCTCTTTTTATTTCCACACATCTCTCTTACCCTTACATTACTTACTCGATCAAACCACCTCACACAACATATTGTCCTCAAACATCTCATTTCCAGCACATCCACCCTCCTGCGCACAACTCTATCCATAGCCCACGCCTCGCAACCATACAACATTGTTGGAACCACTATTCCTTCAAACATACCCATTTTTGCTTTCGGAGATAATGTTCTCGACTTCCAAACATTCTTCAAGGCTCCCAGAATTTTCGCCCCCTCCCCCACCCTATGATTCACTTCCGCTTCCATGGTTCCATCCGCTGCCAAATCCACTCCCAGATATCTAAAACACTTCACTTCCTCCAGCTTTTCTCCATTTAAACTTACCCCCCAATTGACTTGACCCTCAACCCTACTGTACCTAATAACCTTGCTCTTATTCACATTTACTCTTAACTTTCTTCTTTCACACACTTTACCAAACTCAGTCACCAGCTTCTGCAGTTTCTTACATGAATCAGCCACCAGCGCTGTATCATCAGCGAACAACAACTGACTCACTTCCCAAGCTCTCTCATCCCCAACAGACTGCATACTTGCCCCTCTTTCCAAAACCCTTGCATTCACCTCCCTAACAACCCCATCCATAAACAAATTAAACAACCACGGAGACATCACACACCCCTGCCGCAAACCTACATTCACTGAGAACCAATCACTTTCCTCTCTTCCTACACGTACACATGCCTTACATCCTCGATAAAAACTTTTCACTGCTTCTAACAACTTGCCTCCCACACCATATATTCTTAATGTATATATATGTAGTATTCTGATGCAGACATGAGAGGATAGCAGAATGGGATCCCTGACATATTAGAGATGGCGTATGATTTATGTCAAAGAAGTTTGTTCAAAGAGTGTGACTAGTTCTGCATTCAACATTTCAGACCTACGTAGAAACTACGTAGGCATGGTCGCCACGGCCTTAAACAGCCTGACTAATCAAAAGAGCTTAAAAATAAGCAGTGTAAGGTAAAGTTTACCGTATATAGTGAAATCTAACTAAACTCTGATCTATGCTTACGATAATTTTAAGGAGGTTTTAGCTTCATATACCAGAGAAAGTAATGGCTCCTAATATTTTACAGCATTCCTCAGTGTAACGCTCTCGCATTGAGCGAAAATCACTTTTCCTCTGTCTCACTGTTTTTTTTGTATCATCATCCAATTTACCCCGATGATGAGTTTTCAGTAGCCGCATTTGAAAATGTATTCGGATAAGCACACAGTATCTATGAAGTTTTAAAGAACATTTAACATTAAGGTTGTCAAACGGAATGTTATGGGACACCTGTGAACGTATCTTATCTTGAAGGATGTTGTGTCATCGTCTCAAGTATTGTTATCAAAAGGTGCTTACTGCAGCAGCACGACCTTCATGTCGGCTCATAAGACAACCTTCACCCGTGTTCCAGATACAGTTCAGTTTCATACGTTGTATGATTTAGTATCTTTATAAACATTTAAAATTTTATCTTGTACTTGCCTTTATATATATATATATATATATATATATATATATATATATATATATTATCCCTGGGGATAGGGGAGAAAAAATACTTCCCACGTATTCCCTGCCTGTCGTAGAAGGCGACTAAAAGGGGAGGAAGCGGGGGCTGGAAATCCTCCCCTCTTGTTTTTTTTTTTTTTTAATTTTCCAAAAGAAGGAACAGAGAAGGGGGTCAGGTGAGGATATTTCCTCAGAGGCCCAGTCCTCTGTTCTTAACGCTACCTTGCTAATGCGGGAAATGGCGAATAGTTTGAAAGAAAAGAAAATATATATATATATATATATATATATATATATATATATATATATATATATATATATATATATATATATATATATATATATATATATATATATATAAATAAGATATATATATATATATATATATATATATATATATATATATATATATATTTTATCTTTATTTATTATACTTTGTCGCTGTCTCCCGCGTTTGCGAGGTAGCGCAAGGAAACAGACGAAAGAAATGGCCCCCCCCCCCCATACACATGTATATACATACGTCCACACACGCAAATATACATACCTACACAGCTTTCCATGGTTTACCCCAGACGCTTCACATGCCTTGATTCAATCCACTGACAGCACGTCAACCCCGGTATACCACATCGCTCCAATTCACTCTATTCCTTGCCCTCCTTTCACCCTCCTGCATGTCCAGGCCCCGATCACACAAAATCTTTTTCACTCCATCTTTCCACCTCCAATTTGGTCTCCCTCTTCTCCTCGTTCCCTCCACCTCCGACACATATATCCTCTTGGTCAATCTTTCCTCACTCATTCTCTCCATGTGCCCAAACCACTTCAAAACACCCTCTTCTGCTCTCTCAACCACGCTCTTTTTATTTCCACACATCTCTCTTACCCTTACGTTACTCACTCGATCAAACCACCTCACACCACACATTGTCCTCAAACATCTCATTTCCAGCACATCCATCCTCCTGCGCACAACTCTATCCATAGCCCACGCCTCGCAACCATACAACATTGTTGGAACCACTATTCCTTCAAACATACCCATTTTTGCTTTCCGAGATAATGTTCTCGACTTCCACACATTCTTCAAGGCCCCCAGAATTTTCGCCCCCTCCCCCACCCTATGATCCACTTCCGCTTCCATGGTTCCATCCGCTGCCAGATCCACTCCCAGATATCTAAAACACTTCACTTCCTCCAGCTTTTCTCCATTCAAACTCACCTCCCAATTGACTTGACCCTCAACCCTACTGTACCTAATAACCTTGCTCTTATTCACATTTACTCTTAACTTTCTTCTTCCACACACTTTACCAAACTCAGTCACCAGCTTCTGCAGTTTCTCACATGAATCAGCCACCAGCGCTGTATCATCAGCGAACAACAACTGACTCACTTCCCAAGCTCTCTCATCCCCAACAGACTTCATACTTGCCCCTCTTTCCAAAACTCTTGCATTCACCTCCCTAACAACCCCATCCATAAACAAATTACACAACCATGGAGACATCACACACCCCTGTCGCAAACCTACATTCACTGAGAACCAATCACTTTCCTCTCTTCCTACACGTACACATGCCTTACATCCTCGATAAAAACTGTATATATATATCTGTGTATATATATATATATATATATTATCCCTGGGGATAGGGGATTAAGAATACTTCCCACGTATTCCCTGCGTGTCGTAGAAGGCGACTAAAAGGGGAGGGAGCGGGGGGCTGGAAATCCTCCCCTCTCGTTTTTTTTTTTAATTTTCCAAAAGAAGGAACAGAGGGGGCCAGGTGAGGATATTCCAAAAAAGGCCCAGTCCTCTGTTCTTAACGCTACCTCGCTAACGCGGGAAATGGCGAATAGTTTGAAAAAAAAAATAAAATATATATATATATATATATATATATATATATATATATATATATATATATATATATATATATATATATATATATATATATATATATATATATATATATATATATATATATATATATATATATATATATATATGTGTGTGTGTGTGTGTGATCGGGGCCTGAACATGCAGGAGGGTGAAAGGAGGGCGAAGAATAGAGTGAATTGGAGCGATGTGGTATACCGGGGTTGACGTGCTGTCAGTGGATTGAATCAAGGCATGTGAAGCGTCTGGGGTAAACCATGGAAAGCTGTGTAGGTATGTATATTTGCGTGTGTGGACGTATGTATATACATGTGTATGGGTTGGGCCATTTCTTTCGTCTGTTTCCTTGCGCTAACTCGCAAACGCGGGAGACAGCGACAAAGTATAATAAAATAAAAAAAAATAAATATATATATATATATATATATATATATATATATATATATATATATATATATTCCTATGAGTCCACGGGGAAAATGAAACACTAAAAGTTCCCAAGTGCACTTTCGTGTAATAATCACATCATGAGGGGACACAAGAGAGAAATATAACAGTCAGTTATGCGTATATCAACTGACTGTTATATTTCCCTCTTGTGGGAAGCAAAAGCAAAATAAAAAAAGAAAAAAAAAAAAATATATATATATATATATATATATATATATATATATACATATATATATATATATATATTATATATAAATATATATATTATTTTTCATATTAGTCGCCATTTCCCGCATTAGCGAGGTAGCGTTAAGAACAGAGGACTGAGCCTTTGAGGGAATACCGTCACTTGCCCCCTTCTCTGTTCCTTCTTTTGGAAAATTAAAAACGAGAGGGAAGGATTTCCAGCCCCCCGCTCTCTCCACTTTTAGTCCCCTCCTACGACACGCAGGGAATACGTGGGAAGTATTCTTTCTCCCTTATCCCCAGGGATAATATATCTTATATATATATATATATATATATATATATATATATATATATATATATATGAAAATTATATTATTATAGGCCATCATCTGTGATGATGCACGAATGGAAAACAAATTGCTTACCATTAGAACATAAAAGAAGTGATTTCTACGGAGTATAGGAAAATTTACATTTTATCCTCTTGCCCGGAATACCAAGAGGAAAGAAGGTAGCCAGAATTACAGCAATCTTTTATGGAAGAACAAAATAAGATACAGTAATGGGACAACTGTTTACATCTGAACATTTAGAAGTTGTGAAAGAACTGATATATAAATTCTGGAAAATAGGAGAGTGAAGACAACTTATATAGTTACAATAACTATACATAGCGGACCAGAGTACAGTGAAATTGATACATCAACAGAAACAGGGAGGTGCCGTTGCAAAGGTAAGACTCCCGAAGTACAATTGAACTGAGTTATAATGTACTTCCTTTGTTGGTGATATTATTTGGTGACAAAGATATCAGCTTTTTTCAATTAGGCACCAAACTCTGACGGGAGTTGGTAATACAGACAGATATATAGAAATATAATGTTAATGGTAAGATCTTGAAAGCAAATGGCAGTTACTACGATCAGTAGCATAGCGAAGAAAAAAATAATTGGTGTTGCTGTGAGGATCGTGCCATAACCCAGGTAGTGGGGCAAACTGAGCTGGCGGGAAGCATCAGTCAGCTGACGGAAGGCACGAATACGCACGATAGTGGCGAGCGAATGATATCAGTAAAGTCTTTCACCTACCTCACGCTGTTCATATTACACACATCATTCCAGATCTTAAAAATGGAGGCAGGTGCGAAGAGTACACTGGAGAAAAGATTCCTGCATAGGAAGTTGTATAAGAACGCCCGTGGTCGTAATCCTCCATGGAAAGATATGTATCGTAAGGTGTGTCTAGATGAAACATTTTGGGGCCATTTTTAAATGATTGACGTGTTTAGGATGCTAATTATAAACAGACATCAGGAAAGATCCAGTTTAGAAAACCATAGACGCCACTTAAGGTATTGACTGCTTTTATTGAACTCATTATACGTAATAGAAGTGCTTTAAAGGGGGAGCATTAATTGGAGCAATATTTTTCTCTTTTGAAAAGTAATATAGGGTTATGGTCAAGAATGAGATAAAAGTAAACAAAATACTAGAATGATTCAACATGATATGTCAACCTAGCTTTACCTAGAAGATGAGATCAATCTAATATTCAGTGATATTGAAATACACCAAAGACATTGTTGTCAATACATCTGCCATATTGTTTGCATGCTTTTCGAAAAATTAAACACTCGATGACCACTGAACACACTCCCCAGCAGCTGAATGCACACCACATTTTGAAAATCGAAAATACCCCAAATATATGTTTTTTGGAATGTTCTTTGAGCTTGGAATAGGTTCTTGTAGTTTCTGTTTTCCTTTCAGTCTCTTCATATTTTCCCAGATCATCAGAGCCCTTCTCACAGGTGTTAACTGCATCTGTAGATTTTATGTATATATATATATATATATATATATATATATATTTTTATACTTTGTCGCTGTCTCCCGCGTTTGCGAGGTAGCGCAAGGAAACAGACGAAAGAAATGGCCCAACCCCCCCCCCCCCCATACACATGTATATACATACGTCCACACACGCAAATATACATACCTACACAGCTTTCCATGGTTTACCCCAGACGCTTCACATGCCTTGATTCAATCCACTGACAGCACGTCAACCCCGGTATACCACATCGCTCCAATTCACTCTATTCCTTGCCCTCCTTTCACCCTCCTGCATGTTCAGGCCCCGATCACACAAAATCTTTTTCACTCCATCTTTCCACCTCCAATTTGGTCTCCCACTTCTCCTCGTTCCCTCCACCTCCGACACATATATCCTCTTGGTCAATCTTTCCTCACTCATTCTCTCCATGTGCCCAAACCATTTCAAAACACCCTCTTCTCTCTCAACCACGCTCTTTTTATTTCCACACATCTCTCTTACCCTTACATTACTTACTCGATCAAACCACCTCACACCACACATTGTCCTCAAACATCTCATTTCCAGCACAGCCACCCTCCTGCGCACAACTCTATCCATAGCCCACGCCTCGCAACCATACAACATTGTTGGAACCACTATTCCTTCAAACATACCCATTTTTGCTCTAGGAGATAATGTTCTCGACTTCCACACATTCTTCAAGGCTCCCAGGATTTTCGCCCCCTCCCCCACCCTATGATTCACTTACTTCCGCTTCCATGGTTCCATCCGCTGCCAGATCCACTCCCAGATATCTAAAACACTTTACTTCCTCCAGCTTTTCTCCATTCAAACTTACCTCCCAATTGACTTGACCCTCAACCCTACTGTACCTATTAACCTTGCTCTTATTCACATTTACTCTTAACTTTCTTCTTTCACACACTTTACCAAACTCAGTCACCAGCTTCTGCAGTTTCTCACATGAATCAGCCACCAGCGCTGTATCATCAGCGAACAACAACTGACTCACTTCCCAAGCTCTCTTATCCACAACAAACTTCATACTTGCCCCTCTTTCCAAAACTTACATTCACCTCCCTAACAACCACATCCATAAACAAATTAAACAACCATGGAGACATCACACACCCCTGCCGCAAACCTACATTCACTGAGAACCAATCACTTTCCTCTCTTCCTACACGTACACATGCCTTACATCCTCGATAAAAACTTTTCACTGCTTCTAACAACTTGCCTCCCACATCATATATTCTTAATACCTTCCACAGAGCATCTCTATCAACTCTATCATATGCCCTCTCCAGATCCATAAATGCTACATACAAATCCATTTGCTTTTCTAAGTATTTCTCACGTACATTCTTCAAAGCAAACACCTGATCCACACATCCTCTACCACTTCTGAAACCACATTGCTCTTCCCCAATCTGATGCTCTGTACATGCCTTCACCCTCTCAATCAATACCCTCCCATATAATTTACCAGGAATACTCAACAAACTTATACCTCTGTAATTTGAGCACTCACTCTTATCCCCTTTGCCTTTGTACAATGGCACTATGCAAGCATTCCGCCAATCCTCAGGCACCTCACCATGAGTCATACATACATTAAATAACCTTACCAACAAGTCAACAATACAGTCACCCCCTTTTTTAGTAGATTCCACTGCAATACCATCCAAACCTGTATGTTTTGGACAAGCACATGTATGTTTTGGACAATCACATGTTTACCAAATGGCGTCCTAGCTTCGTCTCTTTGGTGTATATCAACTGACTGTTATATCTCTCTTGTCTCTCCCCTGATGATGTGATTATTACACAAAAGTGCACTTGGGAACTTTTCATGTTTCATTTTCCCCGTGGACTCACAGGAATATCTTGATCACGCGCAAAATTGTGATCCTTTCCAATATATATATATATATTTTATTTATTTTGCTTTGTCACTGTCTCCAACGTTAGCGAGGTAGCGCAAGGAAACAGACGAAAGAATGGCCCAACCCGCCCACATACACATCCACACACGCAAATATACATACCTATACATCTCACTGTACACATATATATACACACACAGACATATACATATATACACATGTACATAATTCATACTGTCTGCCTTTATTTGTTCCCATCGCCACCCCGCCACACATGGAATAACAACCCCCTCCCCCCTCATGTGTGCGAGGTAGCGCTAGGAAAAGACACCAAAGGTCCCATTCGTTCACACTCAGTCTCTAGCTGTCATGTAATAATGCACCAAAACCACAGTTCCCTTTCCACATCCAGGCCCTACACAACTTTCCATATATATATATATATATATATATATATATATATATATATATATATATATATATATATATATATATTCATTATAATGAATTAGGTACAGTAGGGTTGAAGGTCAAGTCAATTGGGAGGTGAGTTTGAATGGAGAAAAACTGGAGGAAGTGAAGTGTTTTAGATATCTTGGAGTGGATCTGGCAGCGGATGGAACCATGAAAGCGGAAGTGGATCATAGGGTGGGGGAGGGGGCGAAAATTCTGGGGGCCTTGAAGAATGTGTGGAAGTCGAGAACATTATCTCGGAAAGCAAAAATGGTTATGTTTGAAGGAATAGTGGTTCCAACAATGTTGTATGGTTGCGAGGCGTGGGCTATAGATAGAGTTGTGCGCAGGAGGATGGATGTGCTGGAAATGAGATGTTTGAGGACAATGTGTGGTGTGAGGTGGTTTGATCGAGTGAGTAACGTCAGGGTAAGAGAGATGTGTGGAAATAAAAAGAGCGTGGTTGAGAGAGCAGAAGAGGGTGTTTTGAAGTGGCTTGGGCACATGGAGAGGATGAGTGAGGAAAGATTGACCAAGAGGATATATGTGTCGGAGGTGGAGGGAACGAGGAGAAGAGGGAGACCAAATTGGAGGTGGAAAGATGGAGTGAAAAAGATTTTGTGTGATCGGGGCCTGAACATGCAGGAGGGTGAAAGGAGGGCAAGGAATAGAGTGAATTGGAGCGATGTGGTATACCGGGGTTGACGTGCTGTCAGTGGATTGAATCAAGGCATGTGAAGCGTCTGGGGTAAGCCATGGAAAGCTGTGTAGGTATGTATATTTGCGTGTGTGGATGTATGCATATACATGTGTATGGGGGGGGGTTGGGCTATTTCTTTCGTCTGTTTCCTTGCGCTACCTCGCAAACGCGGGAGACAGCGACAAAGTATAAAAAAATATATATATATATATATATATATATGTGTGGAAGGTATTAAGAATATATGGTGTGGGAGGCAAGTTGTTAGAAGCAGTGAAAAGTTTTTATCGAGGATGTAAGGCATGTGTACGTGTTGGAAGAGAGGAAAGTGATTGGTTCTCAGTGAATGTAGGTTTGCGACAGGGGTGTGTGATGTCTCCATGGTTAATTTGTTTATGGATGGGGTTGTTAGGGAGGTGAATGCAAGAGTTTTGGAAAGAGGGGCAAGTATGAAGTCTGTTGGGGATGAGAGAGCTTGGGAAGTGAGTCAGTTGTTGTTCGCTGATGATACAGTGCTGGTGGCTGATTCATGTGAGAAACTGCAGAAGCTGGTGACTGAGTTTGGTAAAGTGTGTGAAAGAAGAAAGTTAAGAGTAAATGTGAATAAGAGCAAGGTTATTAGGTACAGTAGGGTTGAGGGTCAAGTCAGTTGGGAGGTAAGTTTGAATGGAGAAAAACTGGAGGAAGTAAAGTGTTTTAGATATCTGGGAGTGGATCTGGCAGTGTATGGAACCATGGAAGCGGAAGTGGATCATAGGGTGGGGGAGGGGGCGAAAATCCTGGGAGCCTTGAAGAATGTGTGGAAGTCGAGAACATTATCTCGGAAAGCAAAAATGGGTATGTTTGAAGGAATAGTGGTTCCAACAATGTTGTATGGTTGCGAGTTGTGGGCTATGGGTAGAGTTGTGCGCAGGAGGATGGATGTGCTGGAAATGAGATGTTTGAGGACAATGTGTGGTGTGAGGTGGTTTGATCGAGTAAGTAACGTAAGGGTAAGAGAGATGTGTGGAAATAAAAAGAGCGTGGTTGAGAGAGGAGAAGAGGGTGTTTTGAAATGGTTTGGGCACATGGAGAGAATGAGTGAGGAAAGATTGACCAAGAGGATATATGTGTCGGAGGTGGAGGGAACGATGAGAAGTGGGAGACCAAATTGGAGGTGGAAAGATGGAGTGAAAAAGATTTTGTGTGATCGGGGCCTGAACATGCAGGAGGGTGAAAGGAAGGCAAGGAATAGAGTGAATTGGATCGATGTGGTATACCGGGGTTGACGTGCTGTCAGTGGATTGAATCAGGGCATGTGAAGCGTCTGGGGTAAACCATGGAAAGCTGTGTAGGTATGTATATTTGCGTGTGTGGATGTATGTATATACATGTGTATGGGGGTGGGTTGGGCCATTTCTTTCGTCTGTTTCCTTGTGCTACCTCGCAAACGTGGGAGACAGCGACAAAGCAAAAAAAAAAAGATATATATATATATATATATATATATATATATATATATATATATATATATGGTTCCAACAATGTTGTATGGTTGCGAGGCGTGGGCTATGGATAGAGTTGTGCGCAGGAGGATGGATGTGCTGGAAATGAGATGTTTGAGGACAATGTGTGGTGTGAGGTGGTTTGATCGAGTGAGTAACGTAAGGGTAAGAGAGATGTGTGGAAATAAAAAGAGCGTGGTTGAGAGAGCAGAAGAGGGTGTTTTGAAGTGGTTTGGGCACATGGAGAGAATGAGTGAGGAAAGATTGACCAAGAGGATATATGTGTCGGAGGTGAAGGGAACGAGGAGAAGAGGGAGACCAAATTGGAGGTGGAAGGATGGAGTGAAAAAGATTTTGTGTGATCGGGGCCTGAACATGCAGGAGGGTGAGAGGAGGGCGAGGAATAGAGTGAATTGGAGCGATGTGGTATACCGGGGTTGACGTGCTGTCAGTGGATTGAATCAAGGCATGTGAAGCGTCTGGGGTAAACCATGGAAAGCTGTGTAGGTATGTATATTTGCGTGTGTGGATGTATGTGTATACATGTGTATGGGGGGGGTTGGGCCATTTCTTTTGTCTGTTTCCTTGCGCTACCTCGCAAACGCGGGAGACAGCAACAAAGTAAAAAAAAAAAAAAAGAAAAAAAAAAAAGGGGGGGGGGAGAAAGAATACTTCCCACGTATTCCCGGCGTGTCGTAGAAGGCGACTAAAAGGGGAGGGAGCGGGGGGCTGGAAATCCTCCCCTCTCAATTTTTTTTAATTTTCCAAAAGAAGGAACAGAGAAGGGGGCCAGGTGAGGATATTCCCTCAGTGGCCCAGTTCTCTGTTCTTAACGCTACCTCGCTAACGCGGGAAATGGCAAATAGTTTGAAAAAAAATATATATATATATATATATATATATATATATATATATATATATATATATATATATATATATATATATATATTTCTTTTTTATACTTAACCGCCATCTCCCACATTAGCGAGGTAGTGCAAGGAAACAGGCGAGGAATGGCCCAACCCACCCACTTGCACATGTATATACATAGATGCCCACACACGCACATATACATACATATACATTTCAACATATACTTAAATATATACATACATATACATTTCAACATATACTTAGATATACACAGACACATACATACATATAGATGTACATATCCATACTTGCTGCCTTCATCCATTCCCATTGCCACCTTGCCACACAAAATTAGCATCTTCTCCCCTCCAGCAAGGCAGTGCCAGGAACAGACAAAAAAGGCCACATTCGTTCACACTCGAGTCTCTAGCTGTCATGTTGTAATGCACTGAAACCACAGCTCTCTTTCCACATCCAGGTCCCAAAGACCTTTCCATGGTTTACCCCAGATGCTTCACATGCCCTGGTTCAGTCCATTGACAGCACATTGACTCAGGCATACTACATCGTTCCAGTTCACTCTATTCCTTGCATGCCTTTCACCCTCCTGTATGTTCAGGCTTTGATCACTAAAAATCTTTTTAACTCCATCTTTCCACCTCCAATTTGGTCTCCCGCTTCTCATTTCCTCCACCTCTGACACATATATCCTCTTTGGCAATCTTTCCTCACTCATTCTTTCCATGTGTCCAAAACATTTCAACACACTCTCTTCTGCTTTCTCAACCACACTTTTTATTACCAAACATCTCTCCTACCCTTTCATTACATACTGGATCAAGCATGTGTATGAGTAGGAAGAGGAAAGTGACTGGTTCCCCGTGAATGTTGGTTTGCGGCAGGGGTGCGTGATGTCTCCTTGGTTGTTTAATTTGTTTATGGATGGGGTGGTTAGGAAGGTGAATGCAAGAGTTTTGGAGAGAGTGGCAAGTATGCAGTCTGTTCTGGATGAGAAGGCTTGGGAAGGGAGTCAATTGTTGTTCGCTGATGATACAGTACTGGTGGTTGATTCGGGTTGAGGGACAAGTTAATTGGGAGGTGAGTTTGAATAGAGAAGAACTGAAGTGAAGTGTTTTAGCTATCTGGGAGTGAACTTAGCAGCAGATGGAACCTTGTAAGAAGAAGCGAGTCACAAGGGGGGGGAGCGAAGGTTCTGGGAGCATTGAAGAATGTGTGGAAAGTGAGAACGTTATCTCGGAGAGCAAAAATGGGTATGTTTGAAGGAATAATGGCTCCAATAATGTCATATGGTTGTGAGGCATAGGCTATAGATAGGGTTGTGTGGAGGAGGGTGAATGCATTGGAAATGAAATGTTTAAGGACAATAGATGGTGTGATATATATATATATATATATATATATATATATATATATATATATATATATATATATATATATATATATATATATTTATATATATATATATATATATATATACATATATATCCCTGGGAATAGGGGATTAAGAATACTTCCCACGCATTCCTCGCGTGTCGTAGAAGGCGACTAAAGGGGACGGGAGCGGGGGGCCAGAAACCCTCCCCTCCTTGTATTTTAACTTTCTAAAGGGGAAACAGAAGAAGGAGTCATGCGAGGAGTGCTCATCCTCCTCGAAGGCTCAGATTGGGGTGTCTAAATGTGTGTGGATGTAATCAAGATGAGAAAAAAGGAGAGATAGGTGGTATGTCTGAGGAAAGGAACCTGGATGTTTTGGCTCTGAGTGAAATGAAGGTAAAGGGGAAGAGTGGTTTGGGAATGTCTTGGGAGTAAAGTCAGGGGTTAGTGAGAGGACAAGAGCAAGGGAAGGAGTAGCACTACTCCTGAATCAGGAGTTGTGGGAGTATGTGGTAGATTGTAAGAAAGTAAATTCTAGATTGGTATGGGTAAAACTGAAAGTTGATGGAGAGAGATGGGTGATTATTGGTGCATATGCACCTGGGCATGAGAAGAAAGATCATGAGAGGCAAGTGTTTTGGGAGCAGCTGAATGAGTGTGTTAGTGGTTTTGATGCACAAGACCGGGATATAGTGATGGGTGATTTGAATGCAAAGGTGAGTAATGTGGCAGTTGAGGGAATAATTGGTATACATGGAGTGTTCAGTGTTGTAAATGGAAATGGTTAAGAGCTTGTAGATTTATGTGCTGAAAAAGGACTGGTGATTGGGAATACCTGGATTAAAAAGCGAGATATACATAAGTATACGTATGTAAGTAGGAGAGATGGCCAGAGAGCATTATTGGATTACGTGTTAATTGATAGACGCACGAAAGAGAGACTTTTGGATGTTAATGTGCTGAGAGGTGCAACTGGAGGGATGTCTGATCATTATCTTGTGGAAGCAAAGGTGAAGATTTGTGGGGGTTTTCAGAAAAGAAGAGAGAATGTTGGGGTGAAGAGAGTGGTGAGAGTGAGTGAGCTTGGGAAGGAGACTTGTGTGAGGAAGTACCAGGGGAGACTGAGTACGGAGTGGAGAAAGGTGAGAGCAAAGGAGGTTAGGGGAGTGGGGGAGGAATGGGATGTATTTAGGGAAGCAGTGATGGCTTGCGCAGGGGATGCTTGTGGCATGAGAAGCATGGGAGGTGGGTTGATTAGAAGAGGTGGTGAGTGGTGGGATGAAGAAGTAAGATTGTTAGTGAAAGAGAAGAGAGAGGCATTTGAGCGATTTTTGCAGGGAAAAAGTGCAAATGAGTGGGAGAGGTATAAGAGAAAGAGGCAGGAGGTCAAGAGAAAGGTGCAAGAGGTGAAAAAGAGGGCAAATGAGAGTTGGGGTGAGAGAGTATCATTAAATTTCAGGGAGAATAAGAAGATGTTTTGGAAGGAGGTAAATAAAGTGCGTGAGATGAGGGAGCAAATGGGAACTTCGGTGAAGGGGGCTGGTGGGGAGGTGATAACAAGTAGTGGTGATGTGAGAAGGAGATGGAGTGAGTATTTTGAAGGTTTGTTGAATGTGTTTGATGATAGAGTGGCAGATGTGGGGTGTCTTGGTCGAGGTGGTGTGCAAAGTGAGAGGGTTAGGGAAAATGATTAGGTAAATAGAGAAGAGGTAGTAAAAGCTTTACGGAAGATGAAAGCCAGCAAAGCAGCAGGTTTGGATGGCATTGCAGTGGAATTTATTAAAAAAGTGGGTGACTGTATTGTTGACTGGTTGGTAAGGTTATTTAATGTATGTATGATTCATGGTGAGGTGCCTGAGGATTGGCGGAATTCTTGCATAGTGCCATTGTACAAAGGCAGGGGGGATAAGAATGAGTGCTCAAATTACAGAGGTATAAGTTTGTTGAGTATTCCTGGTAAATTATATGGGAGGGTATTGATTGAGAGGGTGAAGGCATGTACAGAGCATCAGATTGGGGAAGAGCAGTATGGTTTCAGAAGTGGTAGAGGATGTGTGGACCAGGTGTTTGCTTTGAAGAATGTATGCGAGAAATACTTAGAAAAACAAATGGATTTGTATGTAGCATTTATGGATCTGGAGAAGGCATATGATAGAGTTGATAGAGATGCTCTGTGAAGGTATTAAGAATGTATGGTGTGGGAGGCAAGTTGTTAGAAGCAGTGAAAAGTTTTTATCGAGGATGTAAGGCATGTGTACGTGTAGGAAGAGAGGAAAGTGATTGGTTCTCAGTGAATGTAGGTTTGCGGCAGGGGTGTGTGATGTCTCCATGGTTGTTTAATTTGTTTATGGATGGGGTTTTAGGGAGGTGAATGCAAGAATTTTGGAAAGAGGGGCAAGTATGGAGTCTGTTGTGGATGAGAGAGCTTGGGAAGTGAGTCAGTTGTTGTTCGCTGATGATACAGCGCTGGTGGCTGATTCAGGTGAGAAACTGCAGAAGCTGGTGACTGAGTTTGGTAAAGTGTGTGAAAGAAGATATCTGGGAGTGGATCTGGCAGCGGATGGAACTATGGAAGCGGACGTGAATCATAGGATGGGGAAGGGGGCGAAAATTCTGGGAGCCTTGAAGAATGTTTGGAAGTCGAGAACATTATCTCGGAAAGCAAAAATGGGTATGTTTGAAGGAATAGTGGTTCCAACAATGTTGTATGGTTGCGAGGCATGGGCTATGGATAGAGTTGTGTGCAGGAGGGTGGATGTGCTGGAAATGAGATGTTTGAGGACAATATGTGGTGTGAGGTGGTTTGATCGAGTAAGTAATGAAAGGGTAAGAGAGATGTGTGGAAATAAAGAGTGTGGTTGAGAGAGCAGAAGAGGGTGTTTTGAAATGGTTTGGTCACATGGAGAGAATGAGTGAGGAAAGATTGACCAAGAGGATATATGTGTCAGAGGTGGAAGGAACGAGAAGTGGGAGACCAAATTGGAGGTGGATAGATGGAGTGAAAAAGATTTTGTGTGATCGGGGCCTAAACATGCAGGAGGGCGAAAGGCATGCAATAGAGTGAATTGGAACGATGTGGTATAGCGGGGTCGACGTGCTGTCAAGTATTTCTTTCGTCTGTTTCCTTGCGCTACCTCACAAACGCGGGAGACAAAAATATATATATATATATATATATATATATATATATATATATATATATTTTTTTTTATTTATATATTTTGCTTTGTTGCTGTCTCCCGTATCTGCGAGGTAGCGCAAGGAAACAGAAGAAAGAAATGGCCCAACCCACCCCCATACACATGTATATACACACACGTCCACACACGCAAACATACACACCCATACATCTCAATGTACACATATATATATACACACACACACACATACATATATACCCATGCACACAATTCACACTGTCTGCCTTTATTCATTCCCATCGCCACACATGGAATACCATCCCCCTCCCCCCTCATGTGTGCGAGGTAGCGTTAGGAAAAGATAACAAAGGCCCCATTCATTCACACTCAGTCTCCAGCTGTCATGCAATAATGCCCGAAACCACAGCTCCCTTTCCACATCCAGGCCCCACACAACTTTCCATGGTTTACCCCAGACGCTTCACATGCCCTGATTCAATCCACTGACAGCACGTCAACCCCGGTATACCACATGGAAAGTTGTGTGGGGCCTGGATGTGGAAAGGGAGCTGTGGTTTCGGGCATTATTGCATGACAGCTAGAGACTGAGTGTGAACGAATGGGGCCTTTGTTGTCTTTTTCTAGCGCTACCTTGCACACATGAGTGGGGAGGGGGATGGTATTCCATGTGTGGCGATGGGAATGAATAAAGGCAGACAGTGTGAATTGTGTGCATGGGTATATATGTATGTGTCGGTGTGTGTGTATATATGTGTACATTGAGATGTATAGGTATGTATATTTGCGTGTGTGGACGTGTATTCATATACATGTGTATGGGGGTGGGTTGGGCCATTTCTTTCATCTGTTTCCTTGTGCTACCTCGCAAACGCGGGAGACAGCGACAAAGTAAAATAAATATAAATAAATAATGACCCATGGTGAGGTGCCTGAGGATTGGTGGAATGCTTGCATAGTGCCATTGTACAAAGGAAAAGGGGATAAAAGTGAGTGCTCAAATTACAGAGGTATAAGTTTGTTGAGTATTCCTGGGAAATTATATGGGAGGGTATTGATGGAGAGGGTGAAGGCATGTACAGAGCATCAGACTGGGGAAGAGGAGTGTGGTTTCAGAAGTGGTAGAGGATGTGTGGATCAGGTGTTTGCTTTGAAGAATGTATGTGAGAAATACATAGGAAAGCAAATGGATTTATATGTAGCATTTATGGATCTGGAGAAGGCATATGATAGAGTTGATAGAGATTCTCTGTGGAAGGTATTAAGAATATATGGTGTGGGAGGCAAGTTGTTAGAAGCAGTGAAAAGTTTTTATCGAGGATGTAAGGCATGTGTACGAGTAGGAAGAGAGGAAAGTGGTTGGTTTACAATGAATATTGGTTAGCGGCAGGGGTGCGTGATGTCTCCATGGTTGTTTAATTTGTTTATGGATGGGGTTGTTAGGGAGGTGAATGCAAGAGTTTTGGAAAGAGGGGCAAGTATGCAGTCTGTTGTGGATGAGAGAGCTTGGGAAGTGAGGCAGTTGTTGTTCGCTGATGATACAGCGCTGGTGGCTGATTCATGTGAGAAACTGCAGAAGATGGTGACTGTGTTTAGTAAAGTGTGTGAAAGAAGAAAGCTGAGAGTAAATGTGAAAAAGAGCAAGGTTATTAGGTACAGGAGGGTTGGGGGACAAGTCAACTGGGAGGTAAGTTTGAGTGGAGAGAGACTGGAGGAAGTGAAGTGTTTTAGATATCTGGGAGTGGATTCGGGAGCGGATGGAACCATGAAAGCGGAAGTGAATCATAGGGTGGGGGAGGGGGCGAAAGTTCTGGGAGCGTTGAAAAATGTGTGGAAGTCGAGAACATTATCTCGGAAAGCAAAAATGGGTATGTTTGAAGGAATAGTGGTTCCAACAATGTTGTATGGTTGCGAGGAGTGGGCTATGGATAGAGTAGTTCGCAGGAGGGTGGATGTGCTGGAAAGGGTAAGAGAGATGTGTGGTAATAAAAAGAGAGCAGAAGAGGGTGTTTTGAAATGGGTTGGTCACATGGAGAGAATGAGTGAGGAAAGATTGACCAAGAGGATATATGTGTCGGAGGTGGAGGGAACGAGGAGAAGTGGGAGACCAAATTGGAGGTGGAAAGATGGGGTGAAAAAGATTTTGAGTGATCGGGGCCTGAACATTTAGGAGGGTGAAAGGCGGGCAAGGAATAGAGTGAATTGGATCGATGTGGTATACCGAGGTCGACGGGCGGTCATTGGATTAAATCAGGTCATGTGAAGCGTTTGGGGTAAACCATGGAAAGTTGTGTGGGGCCTGGATGTGGAAAGGGAGCTGTGGTTTTGGGTATTATTGCAAGACAGCTAAAGACTGAGTGTGAACAAATGGGGCCTTTGTTGTTTTTTTCCTAGTGCTACCTTGCACACATGATGGAGGGAGGGGGATGTTATTCCATGTGTGGCAAGGTAGCGATGGGAATGAATAAAGGCAGACAGTGTGAATTGTGTACATGTGTATATATGTATGTGCCTGTGTGTGTATATATATGTGTACATTGAGATGTATGAATATGTATATTTGCATGTGTGGACGTGTATGTATTTACATGTGTATGGGGGTGGGTTAGGCCATTTCTTTCATCTGTTTCCTTGCGCTACTTCGCAAAAGCGGGAGACAGCGACAAAGCAAAATATGATAAATATATATATATATATATTTTTTTTTTTTCATACTATTCGCCATTTCCCGCAATAGCGAGGTAGCGTTAAGAACAGAGGACTGGGCCTTTGAGGGAATATTCTCACCTGGCCCCCTTCTCTGTTCCTTCTTTTGGAAAATTAAAAAAAAAAAACGAGAGGGGAGGATTTCCAGCCCCCCGCTCCCTTCCCTTTTAGTCGCCTTCTACGACACGCAGGGAATACGTGGGAAGTATTCTTTCTCCCCTATCCCCAGGGATATATATATACATATATATATATATATATATATATATATATATATATATATATATATATATATATATATATATATGTAAGGGTAAGAGAGATGTGTGGCAATAAAAAGAGCGTGGTTGAGAGAGCAGAAGAGGGTGTTTTGAAATGGTTTGGGCACATGGAGAGAATGAGTGAG
Source organism: Panulirus ornatus (assembly GCF_036320965.1). Lineage (NCBI taxonomy): Eukaryota > Metazoa > Arthropoda > Malacostraca > Decapoda > Palinuridae > Panulirus > Panulirus ornatus. Next base: position 960,086 of record NC_092251.1, on the reverse strand, counting down.
GAAAGATTGACCAAGAGGATATATGTGTCAGAGGTGGAGGGAACGAGAAGTGGGAGACCATATTGGAGGTGGAAAGATGGAGTGAAAAAGATTTTGAGTGATCAGGGCCTGAACATGCAAGAGGATGAAAGGCGGGCAAGGAATAGAGTGAATTGGATCGATGTGGTATACCGGGGTTGACGTGCTGTCAGTGGATTGAATCAGGGCATGTGAAGCGTCTGGGGTAAACCATGGAAAGCTGTGTGGGGCCTGGATGTGGAAGAGGAGCTGTGGTTTCGGGCATTATTGCATGACCGCTGGAGACTGAGTGTGAACGAATGAGGCCTTTGTTGTCTTTTCCTAGCGCTACCCCGCACACATGAGGGGGGAGGGGGATGGTATTCCATGTGTGGCGAGGTGGCGATGGGAATGAATAAAGGCAGACAGTGTGAATTGTGTGCATGGGTATATAGGTATGTGTCTGTATGTGTATATATATGTGTACATTGAGATGTATAGGTATGTATATTTGCGTGTGTGGACGTGTGTGTATATACATGTGTATGGGGGTGGGTTGGGCCATTTCTTTTGTCTGTTTCCTTGTGCTACCTCGCAAACGCGGGATACAGCGACAAAGCAAAATAAATAATAATAATTATTTATTTATTTATTATACTTTGTCGCTGTCTCCCGCGTTTGCGAGGTAGCGCAAGGAAACAGACGAAAGAAATGGCCCCACCCCCCCCCCCCCCATACACATGTATATACATACGTCCACACACGCAAATATACATACCTACACAGCTTTCCATGGTTTACCCCAGACGCTTCACATGCCCTGCTTCAATCCACTGACAGCACGTCAACCCCGGTATACCACATCGCTCCAATTCACTCTATTCCTTGCCCTCCTTTCACCCTCCTGCATGTTCAGGCCCCGATCACACAAAATCTTTTTCACTCCATCTTTCCACCTCCAATTTGGTCTCCCTCTTCTCCTTGTTCCCTCCACCTCCGACACATATATCCTCTTGGTCAATCTTTCCTCACTCATCCTCTCCATGTGCCCAAACCACTTCAAAACACCCTCTTCTGCTCTCTCAACCACGCTCTTTTTATTTCCACACATCTCTCTTACCCTTACGTTACTCACTCGATCAAACCACCTCACACCACACATTGTCCTCAAACATCTCATTTCCAGCACATCCATCCTCCTGCGCACAACTCTATCCATAGCCCACGCCTTGCAACCATACAACATTGTTGGAACCACTATTCCTTCAAACATACCCATTTTTGCTTTCCGAGATAATGTTCTCGACTTCCACACATTCTTCAAGGCCCCCAGGATTTTCGCCCCCTCCCCCACCCTATGATCCACTTCCGCTTCCATGGTTCCATCCGCTGCCAGATCCACTCCCAGATATCTAAAACACTTCACTTCCTCCAGTTTTTCTCCATTCAAACTCACCTCCCAATTGACTTGACCCTCAACCCTACTGTACCTAATAACCTTGCTCTTATTCACATTTACTCTTAATAATAAAAGAAAATATATTTAGATATGTATATATATATATATATATATATATATATATATATATATATATATATATATATATATATATGGGGATAGGGGAGAAAGAGTACTTCTCACGTATTCCCTGCCTGTCGTAGAAGGCAACTAAAAGGGAAGGGAGCGTTGAGCTGGAAATGCTCCCCTCTTTTTTTTTTTTTTTATATAATTTTCCAAAAGAAGGAACAGAGAAGGGGGCCATGTGAGGATATTCCCTGAAAGGCCCAGTCCTCTGTTCTTAACGCTACCTCGCAAATGCGGGAAATGGTGAATAGTATGAAAAAAACTTTATTTTTTTTTTTTTTTTTTTTTTTTTTTTTTTTTTTTTTTTTGCCGCTGTCTCCCGCGTTTGCGAGGTAGCGCAAGGAAACAGACGAAAGAAATGGCCCAACCCACCCCCATACACATATATATATATATATATATATATTTCTTTTTTCTTTTTCAAACTATTCGCCATTTCCCGCATTAGCGAGGTAGCGTTAAGAACAGAGGACTGGGCCTTTGAGGGAATACCCTCACCTGGCCCAATTCTCTGTTCCTTCTTTTGAAAAAAAAAAAAAAAAAATATATATATATATATATATATATATATATAAAATATATAATTATTTATATATTTATTTAATTATTTAGTGTACCTTCCTCCAGCAATTTCACTTCTACTAAGTATAAGGAGTTCATTGATGTGCATTTCATCCAAATTTGTGCCCATAAACAGGGACTTTAGAGAAAAAATCAGCAGAATCTCTGGTATCTTCCACGTATAGAATTTTGTTAGCCCAGCATGCTTTGTAATCCCTCAAAATTTTCCATATTTACTGTAGTATATACTCCATTTTTGTAAAGTTCTTAATGATTTCCACAGCGATGTATGGATCGTCTCAGGTTAAATCGGTCACGACTGGTTGAACATTTCCGTTCAGCTGGGGATGCCCTTAATAATAACAACTCTGCTACCAAAATGGTTCAGGATGTGATGGAGATAGAATGGGCAGTTATGAGTCAGGGGACTGGCTTCCCCTCTCTCAAGTGAGTCAAAAGATGTTGGAAATAGGGTTTTTCTGTAATATCTTTGATATTATAAAAGTCTGTGTTTGCTTCAGAGAAAATCCAATTACAAATTCTTTTACTATATTTTCATTTTCATTAATTGTGTTGTCTTTGTGACTGGCAGACGGTTGCATAACCTTGTTCTTTAGTACTGACTAGTTATGGGATTTATGATATGCTGACTAACTGTGACTGGTATTCTGTCAGTCATCTTTATATAAACTGTTACACAAAACATTGCACCTACTCTTTTTCTCCTGAATTTTTTTTAGCTCATGGTAATTGTAATTTTATCCAAATCTTTGTTGGGGATATTAGCTGAAGTTCATAACCTAGTTTTTACTGTTTCAGGTAACTTGATAGTTTAGCTCTGCATTGAAACAAGCATTGTAACTACTTATATTTTAGATGCTTTCTGCAGTTCATTATGAAATTTTTTTTTTGATTTTCAAGAATTTTAATGGTTCTCTTGACATCTTGCAAGTATATAACAGTACCTAATTACATCATTAACTCCACATATCCCCTGATATGCATAACTGTTATCACCTTGTTTAATATCGTTCAATAAAGTACAATGCTTCAAATCATCCACTGCAGCTATATCTGTAATCAAATTGATGTGTGGAAAGCACTTATAATTTATGTAGCCTTTTCCCAAAGCTAGTTTTGATGTGGTGCTAAATTGATAAGTTATCCAAATTGAACAGAGAAGGGCAAGGGAGATGTGCTCTATCATTTTTGCAACTAATCTGCTGTAAGCAGATACACTGGTATTAATATTGTGAGAGTAAGTATAGAAAAGTAACAGTAGGTGTCATAGAAATTCATTGTTGGCTGGTGTAATGCTTTTTCTCTGTTTAGGAGTGTAATTTATTTTTCAGATATTTTTATATATTTGTTATTTTTTGGTTGTTAACTGAATTCAGTAGCCAAGGTTTTGTCTCGGCAACACTTGGCAGCAGTACTGTTTTCACCATGGAAGCTGTCTGCCATCAGTTACATGATATATATTGGTACAGAGAGTGTAATCACTAATACTTCTAAATACAATTAAAAATTTTTTAGGCATGAAATGGTTTAGAGAATATAATGTTGAAAGAGCAGAAGAGAGTGTATTGAAATGGTTTGGTCACATGGAGAGAATGAGTAAGGAAAGATTGACAAAGAGGATATATTTGTCAGAGGTGGGGGGAACGAGAAGTGGGAAACCAAATTGGAGGTGGAAGGATGGAGTGAAAAAGATTTTGAGCGATCGGGGCCTGAACATACAGGAGGGTGAAAGGCATGCAAGGAATAGAGTGAATTGGAATGATGTGTTATACCGGGGTCAACATGCTGTCAGTGGATTGAACCAGGGCATGTGAAGCATCTGGGGTAAAGCATGGAAAGTTTTGTGGGGCCTGGATGTGGAAAGGGAGCTGTGGTTTCGGTGCATTACACATGACAGCTAGAGACTGAGTGTGAATGAATGTGGCCTTTGTTGTCTTTTCCTAGCACTACCTTGCACGCAAGGGGGGGTGCTGTATTTCATGTGTGGCGGGGTGGCTACAGGAATGGATACTTCCCACGCCTTCCCCGCATGTCATAGAAGGCGACTAAAGGGGATGGGAGTGGGTGGCTAGAAACCCTCCCCTCCTTGCATTTTAACTTTCTAAAAGGGGGAATAGTCTGTGTATGTATATGTATGTATACGTTGAAATGTATATGTATGTATATGTGTGTGTTTGGGCAGTTATATATATACATGTGTATGTGGGTGGGTTGAGCCATTCTTTTGTCTGTTTCCTTGCGCTACCCTGCTAACGCGGGAGACAGTGACTAAGTAGAATAAATAAAAATCAATGTAGGCGTGACTGTCTTCATGTGATAATTAATCATATGATGATAGGATCTATTATGTAAGTTTCTGTGAAAAAATGACTAGAAGATTTGTGATTTTGACAATTTTTAATTTAAAAAGAAAGGAAAAGGACCCATATAGAATGTGTAGTTATTTCACCCCTCATTTCCATTATTTTCACTGTTGGTATGTGATGTTGATTAACCTTTTTATCTCTCTTTCCCTACACTGGCCATCTGTACAGGATTTGTTTTGCAAAATTTCACTTGTTTGTTGGTCATTTCTGCAGGTTTTTTCATAAAATGATGAATTGCCTTTTTATTTCTTTATACTCATCTTTTGGTAAAACATCAAGCAATAAAAGTGCCTTTCTTTTTATTTATCTGAACCTAGGAAAACTAACATTACACAATCGTGTGTTAGAGGTGGGATTGGTTTTTCTAGCTGTAACCCATGGATGTAAATGTCGCTTCTCCCTGGTTTCGATTTGTTAGAAAAGTGTAGAAGTGGAGGACATATGTATTATGTTGTTGAGAATAGGAAAATAGATGAAGTTAAAGGTATGTGTTATTGATAAATCATGAGAAAAATGCAATGACAAAAGCCATTTGAAATGTTATGGATGTGTAGGATGAATGACAAATTTGTTTGGCAAAGATGTGTGATATTATGATTGGAGTTACAAGAAGCAGAGGTAAACCAAATGAGTTTTAGAGTTTGCAATATGTTAATTGTTTAGGACTAAAGGAATTTCCAAAGAGGATGCTAGGAATATATTTTTTTAGTATAAGTAATTGAGGTATTTTGTGTAAAGAGAATGTATTTGATGATATTGGTTTAGTTAATCTTAGTGTAGAAAAAGATGAAAAAGTGCTATGATCATGTAAAGCATTTGTTCATTTAAAGAAAATTAAAAGTTGATATATGTATGTATGTATCTATCCGTCTACACGTATCTCTGATGCTTGATCCTAGCTGGAGCTCCCTTAATGGGGTGGCCATGGCTGTAGAGTCTCCATAACAAGCAAAGTCATGTGCCACTTCTTAAGCCTAGTTTTAAGTGGTGAACGCCATTGCTGTTTCATAACCTACTATTGATATGGACTATGCACTGTTTCTCCCACTGTAAATGGGAATGGCATGACGATAGATTGACTGATATATAGGTAGATATTCAAAACCCAATGAACATTTACTTTAGTTGAAAATGTTAGGGTCACTGTAGGTAACTAGATTGGCTTAGTTGATCATAAGGTAAATATACTAAGGTTCTGTGAAATTGCAGGAAAGTTCCAGGACTGGATGGCTCTGGAGAGGATGACCAGGCTGTGCTGTTGGCCATAATGGAAGAGATACAACAGGACCTTATAACTGAAGGTGGGCCTACATATATGAATTATTATTCATATATATTGAAGGCATTTTGAACATGTATTTATTAAATTGTACATTTAATACTTTTTGTTATGCCCTTGCCTGGAAGTGGACTTAGCAGCGAATGGAACTATGTAAGCGGAAGTGAGTCAGGTTGGGGAAAGGGGCAAAGGTTCTGGGAGCTATGAAGAATGCGTGGAAGGAGAGAATGTTGGCTCAGAGAGCAAAAATGGGTATGTTTGAAGGAATAGTAGTTCAAACATTGATATATGTTAGTGAGACATGGGCAATAGATAGGGTTGTACGGAGGAGGGTGGATGTGTTAGAAATGAAATGTTGAGGACAATATGTGGTGTGAGGTAGTTTGATTGAGTAAGCAATGAAAGGGTAAGAGAAATTTTTGGAAATAAAAAGAGTGTGGTTGAGAGAGCAGAAGAGGGTGTGCTGAAATGGATTGGACATATGGAGAGAATGAGTTAGGAAAGATTGACAAAGAAAATATATGTGTCAGGGGTGGAGGGAAGAAGAAGTGGGAGACCAAATTGGAGGTGGAAGGATGGAGTGAAAATGATTTTGAGCAATTGGGGCCTGAGCATACAGGAAGGTGAGAGGCATGCAAGGAATAGAGTGACTTGGAACTATGTGGTATACCGGGGTTGACATGCTGTCAATGGACTGAACCAGGGCATGCGAAATGTTTGGGGTAAACCATGGAAAGGTCTGTGGGGTCTGTATGTGGATAGAGTGCTGTGGTTTCGGTGCATTACACATGACAGCTAGAGACTGAGTGTGAATGAATGTGGCCTTTTTTGTCTGTTTTCCTGGCACGTCCTCACTGAAGCAGGGTAGTGATGCTGTTTCCTGTGGGGCAGGGTAGCGCCAGGAATGGATGAAGGCATGCAAGTATGAATATGTACATGTGTATATATGTATTATGTCTGTGTATATGTATGTATATGTTTGAAGGAATAGTGGTTCCAACAATGTAATATGGTTGCGAGGCATGGACTATAGATAGAGTTGTGGGAGGGTGGATGTGTTGGAAATGAGATGCTTGAGGACAATATGTGGTGTGAGGTGGTTTGATTGTGTAAGTAATGAAAGGGTAAGAGAGATGTGTGGTAATAAAAAGAGTGTGGTTGAGAGAGCAGAAGAGGGTGTTTTAAAATGGTTTGGTCACATGAAGAGAATGAGTGAGGAAAGATTGACAAAGAGGATATATGTGTCAGAGGTGGAGGGAACGAGGGGAAGTGGGAGACCAAATTGGAGGTGGAAAGATGGAGTGAAAAAGATTTTGAGTGATCGGGGCCTGAACATGCAGGGGGGTGAAAGGAGGGCAAGGAATAGAGTGAATTGGATCGATGTGGTATACCGGGGTTGACGTGCTGTCAGTGGATTGAATCAGGGCATGTGAAGTGTCTGGGTTAAACCATGGAAAGCTGTGTAGGTATGTATATTTGCGTGTGTGGACGTATGTATATACATGTGTATGGGGGTGGGTTGGGCCATTTCTTTCGTCTGTTTCCTTGCGCTACCTCGCAAACGCGGGAGACAGCGACAAAGCAAAAAAGAAAAAAAAAATAATGTTGAAATGTATAGGTATGTATATGGGCGTGTGTGGACGTGTATGTATATACATGTATATGTGGGTGGGAGACAGTGACAAAGTATAATAAATGATTAGAAAATAAATAGAAAAATAAAATGATGTAATGTATATGTGTGTGTATGGGCATTTATGTGTATATATGTGTATATGAGTGGATGGACCATTCTTCGTCTTTTTCCTGGAGCTTTCTCACCGATGTGGGAAACAGCAATTAAGTATGGTAAACATAAATAAATAAATGAATGAATATGAAATTTATCTAAAAAGTAGAATTATATTATGACTGTGTTTGAATATTCCTGTTTATCATTTCCTACAGTGCTTGTAGGCATTTTCAAGGCAAGGAGGAATGATCTCCCACACGGTAAACTTAATGTGTTGTAAATGTTAGAAGAATGGAAAAAGGGGGTCATTTACTTTTGGAGAACAGAAGTTAATGATGCAGTATGTAGATGAAGCGCTTCTGTTGATGCCATCATTTCGAGGCAAAGTAACTTATGTGTCTACTGAGATCTGAAGAAGGGTGTAGTAGTCACCTCACTGAGTCTGCACTTGGTGAATAGAGGTACCAACTAGGCCATTTTAGGCCCATTGTGAAGAACATTTGTTGCAAGAATGAATGATAGTGATCGCAACCCTACTATTGGTCATTTATTGATTCTTGAAAACAGACTCGCTTTGTAAACATTACTTCCATCTTTACCTCTCTCACCATTAGGTAGAGTCATCTTATGTTGCACCTTGTACAAATGACCATTAGCTAATACCAAACTGTCCATTATGTGACTTGGGCAGAGTGGTATCTGTTTTAAGCTCTTGTGTTCATGTTCAATGAAGGTTTTATTTTACTGAATGCTATTCCTAGAGGCTGACTGATAGTTGAAGAACTTATGGTTCTCATTTCAAATGGTTTATCAAAGGGATGGGTGAAACTTTTGGAATTGTTATGAGTTGAAAAAAGAAACTACTAGAAGCTACATAGAATGCTTAACTGTATTCAGTATCATATAAAAAATGGATTTCTTATCTAGTAAGACAAGAAATTCTGAAAATATTAAAGATGTTGAAGTGAAGTAACTCTTGAGGCCCTAGATGTAACCACAAAGTTTACATGAATACACATATATCAACTTATGGTTGATTAAGAACTGGCAGTTAATAACAGAGTTAGTAGTTAGATTTATCATTGTGTTTAGATAAAGTTATGTGCTGTGACCTTCCCATACTAGATATAGATCAGTTACTTTAGGAAGTCATATATTTCATCTAAAATGTGTCTTGTGAACAAACAAATGTCAAAGAAATACAATAATAATGCATACAAGTAGGGAGGGAGGGGTTAAGTATTGCCTGTAAATGGTCGCCACTTAATAAGTTCATTTAACATATAACTCCATAAGGACAAGAGAATGTTTCAGGGATTTTTGTTGGCAAACATCATCTAAAAAAGATTAACTATAATTACATCCTAGCTTAAGTGATTTGTCTGATTCTTGGAAACAGGCAAATATCTAAGCCAGAGAACTGCGTTGTAAGTTTGCCAACATTAGATATTGAATGATACCCAGTAAGTTGATATGAATGGTGTAAGAGCCACTGTATTTGCTTACCTCAAACTTTTCTCCATATATTTGTCAGTCTTATTCTTTCGCAACTCTGCACAATGCTATATATCTGTCTATCTATATTTTTTTCTTTTATTTATGTTAGCAGGTAGGTAGTAGTTGGGAGGCAGCCAACGACCAGGGAGGTGTATTACTACCCATCTGGGTATCGGGAGGGTTAGTGATGGCTGCATATTGAGCCAGCACTTCAGTTGTTGTCCAAGTTGCACTCCTCTGACCCAGTTAGTTGTCTTTTCTTTCTCTCATCCTCATGTGGACTGCTAGCATTCTGTTCTCATCATACAATCTCTCCTTGTCCTACATAACACTTGACAACACTTAACTCACAGCTCACTCTTTGTAACTGTATTTTCCTGTGATGAACACTACATGCTAGCCCTGACTTTTGGCAAGATGGTAGAAGCAATAGATAGAAGCAGTAGCTAAGAATGTTAAGGCCAGAGTATCAGCTAGAAGTAGTAGGGAGTAACATTAGGCTGGAGCATTTGTTAGTAATAGTCAGTGGTTTAATTTCTGGAGAGTGTGGTCCATAGATAATTCTTGCTCTTGCATTGTGAAATGAATTCATTGCAGTCACATATGTAGAGCAATGGAATTTTATTAGCAGTTGGTATAGCTGAATAATTTCTGTCTTTTAGGTATGTTAGTTTTATACTTCCATGATATGAGGATGCATCTTTACTTGAGATCTCAGGAGCAGGCTAGTCCCTATTGTAAAGTGACATAACTTTAGGTTAGCTTAGATTGTATTAATCACTAGTTTAATTGAGTTGCAGAATTTATGCCCACTGTGACAGCATTTATATAGTTTTTTATGCCTCCATTTGTTTTGGAGAATGGCAGGTTAGTGTTGTAATAATTATTAGGCTAGGCTCATAGAGTATAAGGTAAGGGTAATGAAGTGGATTCTGTAGCCTTAGCATGGGGCTATCCATACATTGGAGGCCTGCAGGTAATTACTTTGAAGTATCATCCTTCAGGATGATATAGAAAAGTGAAACTCCTTTTGCTTAGATTTGGAAGTGTTCAGGAACTATAAATTTTTTGAGTAATGAATTGTAACTGACATCCAGTTTCATGTGCATAGAGAGACAAAGTCATTCAAAATTCCTTGTTGATCTGACACAAGTACCTGAAGTTGGGTGTCACAAGTTTAATGCATTAAGCAGTTATATTGTGCTCTTATATGAAGTAGATGGAAGGCACAATGCATTTTGTATTTCTGTTACACCAAAGCCCTTACCATACCTCTGAGTGCCATGTCTGGATGGACTTGCTCATGGCTGACAGCTTGGCATGGAGGGTTTGAGAAAGGTTGATACCACCTGTTAAGTTGGGACACTTGTGTTTACACTGTATAATGTCCACAAGTATCCTTGTGCACTTCCCCGCACATTTTCAAAGGCAATCCCATAATGAATTTAAGTACTCTGCCATTGCTCCATTGCCATCGATTACCATCTGCAGATATCTGGGCATGGAATAGGTAATGTTTCTTGAAGTATCCTGGGTCCATGTTTTGCGTATACATACGTATAGAGTCTTGGTCTCCTGAATGAGGCAAGGCACTTATGAGATATTGCCTGATCTTGTCTTCTGAGTGCCTAGTGCACCTAGAAACCTCAGGTGTACCCACATTTTATTCTTCCAGACAAGACTTGGGGTTTTCGTTTCCTTAGAAAGGTAATAACCAACCATCCTGATGCTCAGATAGAAGGAATACAGTGCCCATTTGTTGCTAGTGCTCACAGAAGAAACATTAGTCTCAGCGACCAGATATATGATGATTTCACCCTGGGAGCATCATATGCTAAACCTTAGCCATTTATCACCTTTGAAAATATATGTTTTTATGTTTGGACACTGTATGTGTTTGATGGTGGTGGATGAAGGATGAATAGTGTGGTGTAACCATCATTATTCAGTTAATTGAGTTTTCATTTGATAACAGGGACATCACCTCCTGGCCAGGAAGGCAGCCAAATATATTTCTTGGCTCTGTGTCAAGCTTAGAAAATAGATGTTTTACCTTGTCTTGTAGAGCTGCATGTGTGTATGACAGAGAATAGCATAATTAAAGAAAAAGAAATCTTTGACAGGTAAATGTGGTGAGATAGAGATTTAGAATAGTAAAGAAAATTATGTAAGTGCTAAGGAATATTTTTTTATGGGAAATTTTTGAAGTTATGTATTCCATCCTTTACTATAGTGACAAGTTTCAGGTGCAGAATGATTGATTGATGTGTATATGCTTGAACAGGATTATTGCGAGTGGAATTTGTTATTACAAAAATTCAGTAAAAAGCTGGGTTGTGTAATTAAAAAGTTGGGTTGTATAACTAAACTTTAGGTGCATTTTTCATTTTTGTGGCAGCACTTCAGAGGGTTGATTCCAATACATGTTTTTATTTTAGCTTATAACAATTATTTATAATTTCATCGTGATTCAGGATCCAAGACTCATGCCATGAAGGCATTGTCATTAATCACAGAAAATATGCGATTGGGTTCTTGTCTTGTTTCCAGTTGTTTATTACGATGAGAAGGAAACTCTAGGCATTGGTGACTGCATGTGATATAGTCCAAGGATTAATGGATTATACATCCCCATGAACCCTTTTGTGCATCACTTAAAGCTTCAAAGATGTGCATAACAGATATATGTTGACAAATGCTGGCTTTTACCAGTATTTGAGATAATAAAGAAAAAGATTAAAGGTAAGCATAGCAAGCACCATGTGATTTTAAGAAATATACTTTAGTAAGTTTACCTTAAGATGGAATTCATGATTTTTTTTCTTTTTCCAGAAGAAAAACTCCTCATTGACATTCTCAACTATGATGCTGCTGTACTAGCAAGTCAAGTGGCTTCACAACAGTCAGAGGAAGTTATATGCCCAGTTTGTCAGGTGGATTTACTGGTCTTATTACTTATATGTGAGGCAAAGCTAAGAGATAGTGGAACATGTTTCTTGAGTAGAATGAGTGTGATGTTATGCTTTCTGTGCAAAGGAATGTGAGACTTTGGTGAAAGATTGGTGGTTTTGAAAAGATGGTTGATTGGCGCTACCTCATTGGGTGGGGTGGTATCAGGAATAGATGAAGGGGAGCAAGTGTGAATATGGGTATTATGTATATGAATCGATATATATGTGCATATCTGTACGTTTATGTGTGCGTATATATGTATAGATTTGGATGTGCCTTTCTTTGTCTGTTTCCTGGCACTACCTCGCTAATGTGGGAAACTATGATCAAGTATGAAAAAAAAAGAGTATTATTATTTATCATACTTAGTCGGTTTCCTGTGTTAGTGAGGTTGCGCTAGGAGACAGACCAAGAATGGCCCATCTACTCATATAAACACATATATACATAAATGCCCATACTTGCACTTATACTTAAACAGACTTGCATATATACACATGTACATTTTCATACTTGCTTGCCTTCATCCATTCCTGGTGCTACCCCCTCCTTCAGTGAGGTAGTGCCAGGAAACCAGACAAAAAAAGCCACATTTGTTCACACTCAGTCTCTAGCCGTCATGTGTAATGCACCGAAAACACAGCTCCGTATCCACATCCAGGCCCCACAGACCTTTCCATGGTTTACCCCATACATTTCACATGCCCTGCTTCAGTCCATTGACAGCATGTCGACCCCGGTATACAACATCATTCCAGTTTACTCTGATCCTTGCATGCCTCTCACCCTCATGTATGTTCAGGCCCTGATCAATCAAAATCTTTGTCGCTCCATCATTCCACATCCAGTTTGGTCTCCTGCTTCTCCTTGTTCCCTCCACCTCTGACACGTATATCCTCTTTGTCAACCTTTCCTCCTTTATTCTCTCCATATGTCCAAACCATATCAACACACCCTCTTCAGCAAGGTAGCACCAGGAAACAGATGAAGAATGGCTTATCCACTCATATACATGTGTATATATATTTTATTTATTTATTATACTTTGTCGGTCTCCCGCATTAGCAAGGTACCACAAGGAAACAAACGAAAGAATGGCCCAACCACATACATACAAATGTATATACATACACGTCCACTCATGCACATAAACATACCTATACATCTCAGCGTGTACATACATATACACACACACAGACATATACATATATACACATGCACATAATTCATACTGTCTGCCCTTATTCATTCCTGTCGCCACCCTGCCACACATGAAATGAAAAACTCCCTCCCCCCGCATGTGCGCAAGGTAGTGCTAGGAAAAGACAACAAAGGCCACATTCGTTCATACTCAGTCTCCAGCTGTCATATATAATGCACCGAAACCACAGCTCCCTTTCCACATCCAGGCCTGACAAAACTTTCCATGGTTTACCCCAGATGCTACACATACCCTCGTTCAATCCATGGACAGCACATCGACTCCGGTATACCACATCGTTCCCATTCACTCTATTCCTTGCACACCTTTCACCCTCCTGCATGTTCAGGCCCCGATCACTCAAAATCTTTTTCACTCCATCTTTCCACCTCCAATTTGGTCTCCCACTTCTCGCTCCCTCCGCCTCTGACACATATATCCTCTTTGTCAATCTTTCCTCACTCATTCTCTCCGTGTGACCAAAATATTCAAAACACCCTCTTCTGCTCTCTCAACCACACTTTTTTTATTACCAAACATCTCTCTTACCCTGTTATTACTTACTCAATCATACCACTTCACACCACATATTGTCCTCAAACATCTCATTTCCAGCACATCCAGCCTCCTCCGCACAACTCTATCTATAGCCCACGCCTCGCAACCATATAACATTGTTGGAACCACTGTTCCTTCAAACATACCCATTTTTGCTTTCCAAGATAACGTTCTTGACTTCCACACATTTTTCAACGCGCCCAGAACTTTCAGCCCCTCCCCCACCCATGATTCATCTCCACTTCCATGGTTCCATCTGCTGCCAGATCCACTTTCAGATTTCTAAAACACTTCACTTCCTCCTCCAGTTTTTCTCCATTCATACTTACCTCCCAATTGACTTGTCCCTCAACCCTACTGTACCTAATAACCTTGCTCTTATTCACATTTACTCTCAGCTTTCTTCTTTCACACACTTAACCAAACTTAGTCACCATCTTCTGCAGTGTCTCACCCGAATCAGCCACCAGTGCTGTATCATCAGCGAACAACAACTGACTCACTTCCTAAGCTCTCTCATCCACAACAGACTGCATACTTGTTCCTCTTTCCAAAACTCTTGCATTCACCTTCCTAACCCCATCCATAAACAAATTAAACAACCATGGAGACATCACGCACCCCTGCAGCAAACCAACATTCACTGAGAACCAATCACTTTCCTCTCTTCCTACACGTATACATGCCTTACATCCTAAATGAAAACTTTTCACTGCTTCTAACAACTTACCTCCCATGCCATATATTCTTCATACTTGCCACAGAGCTTCTCTATCAGTTCTATCATATGCCTTCTCCAGATCCATAAATGCTACATACAAATCCATTTGTTTTTCTAAGTATTTCTCACATACATTCTTCAAAGCAAACACCTGATCCACACATCCTCTACCACTTCTGAAACCACACTGCTCTTCCCCAATCTGATGCTCTGTACATGCCTTCACCCTCTCAATCAAATTTTTTTTTTTTTTTTTTTTTTTTTTTTTTTTTATACTTTGTCGCTGTCTCCCGCGTATTGCGAGGTAGCGCAAGGAAACAGACGAAAGAAATGGCCCAACCCCCCCCATACACATGTACATACACACGTCCACACACACAAATATACATACCTACACAGCTTTCCATGGTTTACCCCGGACGCTTCACATGCCTTGATTCAATCCACTGACAGCACGTCAACCCCTGTATACCACATCGCTCCAATTCACTCTATTCCTTGCCCTCCTTTCACCCTCCTGCATGTTCAGGCCCCGATCACACAAAATCTTTTTCACTCCATCTTTCCACCTCCAATTTGGTCTCCCTCTTCTCCTCGTTCCCTCCACCTCCGACACATATATCCTCTTGGTCAATCTTTCCTCACTCATTCTCTCCATGTGCCCAAACCATTTTAAAACACTCTCTTCTGCTCTCTCAACCACGCTCTTTTTATTTCCACACATCTCTCTTACCCTTACGTTACTTACTCGATCAAACCACCTCACACCACACATTGTCCTCAAACATCTCATTTCCAGCACATCCATCCTCCTGCGCACAACTCTATCCATAGCCCACGCCTCGCAACCATACAACATTGTTGGAACTACTATTCCTTCAAACATACCCATTTTTGCTTTCCGGGATAATGTTCTCGACTTCCACACATTTTTCAAGGCTCCCAAAATTTTCGCCCCCTCCCCCACCCTATGATCCACTTCCGCTTCCATGGTTCCATCCGCTGACAGATCCACTCCCAGATATCTAAAACACTTCACTTCCTCCAGTTTTTCACCATTCAAACTCACCTCCCAATTGACTTGACCCTCAGCCCTACTGTACCTAATAACCTTGCTCTTATTCACATTTACTCTTAACTTTCTTCTTTCACACACTTTACCAAACTCCGTCACCAGCTTCTGCAGTTTCTCACATGAATCCGCCACCAGCGCTGTATCATCAGCGAACAACAACTGGCTCACTTCCCAAGCTCTCTCATCCCCAACAGACTTCATACTTGCCCCTCTTTCCAAGACACTTGCATTTACCTCCCTAACAACCCCATCCATAAACAAATTAAACAACCATGGAGACATCACACACCCCTGCCGCAAACCTACATTCACTGAGAACCAATCACTTTCCTCTCTTCCTACACGTACACATGCCTTACATCCTCGATAAAAACTTTTCACTGCTTCTAACAACTTGCCTCCCACACCATATATTCTTAATACCTTCCACAGAGCATCTCTATCAACTCTATCATATGCCTTCTCCAGATCCATAAATGCTACATACAAATCCATTTGCTTTTCTAAGTATTTCTCACATACATTCTTCAAAGCAAACACCTGATCCACACATCCTCTACCACTTCTGAAACCACACTGCTCTTCCCCAATCTGATGCTCTGTACAAGCCTTCACCCTCTCAATCAATACCCTCCCATATAATTTACCAGGAATACTCAACAAACTTATACCTCTGTAATTTGAGCACTCACTCTTATCCCCTTTGCCTTTGTACAATGGCACTATGCACGCATTCCGCCAATCCTCAGGCACCTCACCATGAGTCATACATACATTAAATAACCTTACCAACCAGTCAACAATACAGTCACCCCCTTTTTTAATAAATTCCACTGCAATACCATCCAAACCTGCTGCCTTGCCGGCTTTCATCTTCCGCAAAGCTTTTACTACCTCTTCTCTGTTTACCAAATCATTTTCCCTAACCCTCTCACTTTGCACACCACCTCGACCCAAACACCCTATATCTGCCACTCTGTCATCAGACACATTCAACAAACCTTCAAAATACTCATTCCATCTCCTTCTCACATCACCACTACTTGTTATCACCTCCCCATTTACGCCCTTCACTGAAGTTCCCATTTGCTCCCTTGTCTTACGTACCCTATTTACCTCCTTCCAGAACATCTTTTTATTCTCCCTAAAATTTACTGATAGTCTCTCACCCCAACTCTCATTTGCCCTTTTTTTCACCTCTTGCACCTTTCTCTTGACCTCCTGTCTCTTTCTTTTATACTTCTCCCACTCAATTGCATTTTTTCCCTGCAAAAATCGTCCAAATGCCTCTCTCTTCTCTTTCACTAATACTCTTACTTCTTCATCCCACCACTCACTACCCTTTCTAAACAGCCCACCTCCCACTCTTCTCATGCCACAAGCATCTTTTGCGCAATCCATCACTGATTCCCTAAATACATCCCATTCCTCCCCCACTGCCCTTACTTCCATTGTTCTCACCTTTTTCCATTCTGTACACAGTCTCTCCTGATACTTCTTCACACAGGTCTCCTTCCCAAGCTCACTTACTCTCACCACCTTCTTCACCCCAACATTAACTCTTCTTTTCTGAAAACCCATACTAATCTTCACCTTAGCCTCCACAAGATAATGATCAGACATCCCTCCAGTTGCACCTCTCAGCACATTGACATCCAAAAGTCTCTCTTTCGCACGCCTGTCAATTAACACGTAATCCAATAATGCTCTCTGGCCATCTCTCCTACTTACATAAGTATACTTATGTATATCTCGCTTTTTAAACCAGGTATTCCCAATCATCAGTCCTTTTTCAGCACATAAATCTACAAGCTCTTCACCATTTCCATTTACAACACTGAACACCCCATGCATACCAATTATTCCCTCAACTGCCACATTACTCACCTTTGCATTCAAATCACCCATCACTATAACCCGGTCTCGTGCATCAAAACCGCTAACACACTCATTTAGCTGCTCCCAAAACACTTGCCTCTCATGATCTTTCTTCTCATGCCCAGGTGCATATGCACCAATAATCACCCACCTCTCTCCATCAACTTTCAATTTTACCCATATTAATCGAGAATTTACTTTCTTACATTCTATCACATACTCCCACAACTCCTGTTTCAGGAGTATTGCTACTCCTTCCCTTGCTCTTGTCCTCTCACTAACCCCTGACTTCACTCCCCAGACATTTCCAAACCACTCTTCCCCTTTACCCTTGAGCTTCGTTTCACTCAGAGCCAAAACATCCAGGTTCCTTTCCTCAAACATACTACCTATCTCTCCTTTTTTCACATCTTGGTTACATCCACACACATTTAGGCACCCCACTCTGAGCCTTCGAGGAGGATGAGCACTCCCCGCGTGACTCCTTCTTCTGTTTCCCATTTTAGAAAGTTAATACAAGGAGGGGAGGATTTCCGGCCCCCCGCTCCCGTCCCCTCTAGTCGCTTTCTACGACACGCGAGGAATACGTGGGAAGTATTCTTTCACCCCTATCCCCAGGGATAATATACATATGTACACACACACACACACACACACACACACACACACGCGCACACACACACACACACACACACACATACATATATATACATATGAAAAATGTAAGAAACAATTTAGAAAACAAACTTTTAGCTTGAAATGAATGAAAAAAAGAACGTCACATAATGGTTCAACCTCTGGCTATGGAAAAGGAAATGTACAATTTATTCACACAAACGTCAATAGCAGTTCTCATCAATTTCACCACTGAATCAATAAGCTTCAATGTCTAAGCTACATTTTTCTCCAACTTCACTATTTTCTTGTCAAAACACCATGCATGAAAACTATCACTCCAGTAACACAACTATAAACATTTACTTCCCCTTTAAAAAGTTCTGGGGAAGTCTGTCTCGATACACTGCGGCGAGGCGAGGCGACGCTGACACAATCACTGTCACAATATCACTTCTGCCTCCTTCCAAGCGTTGTTTCAGGGAATAATTCCGGGTTGCTGAAGTGCCGCATAGGCTGGCACGATAGCCCGGGCCACATCGAAGACGTTATGAGCCCGGCCGTTGTCCACAGATTCGAACGCAGCGTCGAGTCTCCTGGCTCAATCAATATCCTCCCATATAATTTACCTGGAATACTCAACATACTTATACCTCTGTAATTTGAGCACTCACTCTTATCCCCTTTGCCTTTGTACAATGGCACTATGCAAGAATTCCGCCAATCCTCAGGCACCTCACCATGAGTCATACATACATTAAATAACCTTACCAACCAGTCAACAATACAGTCACCCCCTTTTTTAATAAATTCCACTGCAATACCATCCAAACCTGCTGCCTTGCCAGCTTTCATCTTCTGCAAAGCTTATACTACCTCTTCTCTGTTTACCAAATCATTTTCCTTAACCCTCTCACTTTGCACACCACCTCGACCAAAACAACCTATATCTGCCACTCTATCATCAAACACATTCAACAAACCTTCAAAATACTCACTCCATCTCCATCTCACATCACCACTACTTGTTATCACATCCCCATTAGCCCCTTTCACTGAAGTTCCCATTTGCTCCCTTGTCTCACGCACTTTATTTACCTCCTTCCAAAACATCTTTTTATTCTCCCTAAAATTTAATGATACTCTCTCACCCCAACTCTCATTTGCCCTCTTTTTCAACTCTTGCACCTTTCTCTTGACCTCCTGCCTCTTTCTTTTATACATCTCCCACTCATTTGCATTTTTTCCCTGCAAAAATCGTTGAAATGCCTCTCTCTTCTCTTTCACTAATAATCTTACTTCTTCATCCCTCCACTCACCACCCTTTCTAATCAACCCACCTCCTATGCTTCTCATGCCACAAGCATCTTTTGCGCAAGCCATCACTGCTTCATTAGATACATCCCATTCCTCCCCCCATGGTTTCGGTGTATTATACATGACAGCTAGAGACTGAGTGTGAACGAATGTGGCCTTTGTTGTCTTTTCCTCGTGCTACCTCAGGCAGTTGTGGGGAAGGGGGTTGTTGTTTCATGTATGGCGGGGTGGCGACGGGAATGAATAAGGGCAGACTGTATGAATTATGTACATGTGTATATATGTATATGTCTGTGTGTGTATATATATGTATATGTTGAGATGTATAGGTATGTATATGTGCGTGTGTGGACGTGTATGTATATACATGTGTATGTGGGTGGGTTGGGTCATTCTTTCTTCTGTTCCCTTGCACTAATGCGGAAGACAACGACAAAGTATAATAAGAAAATAAATAAATATTTATATATACATATCCACAAATGTTTCCTTAAATACCAGTTGGAAAAGTATAGGGAAGATATGAATGGTTTGTAGGAAGGAGCACAAGGGTGTGTGTTATCTTGTGTGGTCTTTTTTTATGGTCTAAGACTAAAAATATGAATGGAAAAGCTTAAGGGATAAAAAAGTTAGAAGTTGACCAATGAAAGTATGAATACTGATATCCAATAGATGATAAACAAGCTGAGAGTTGATGAAACAATACACTGAGGTTGAAGAGTGCATCAATTAAGGTTGCCTTAGAGGAGTGTGGGGATGAAAATTAGGCTCTTGAGGGATAAATAGCATGGCAGAGATAGATTGAAAAATAGACTGATATCTTTAATACAGATTTTGCCAGCATGATAGTTTCTTGTGGAAATAATTTGCCAACAGTTAATTTAAGAAGGTGGAGGTGTAAACAATTCCGATACACCAGGCTAGTTCAGGTTTGAGATCTGTTGGGATTCAGATTTTCCTTACAAAGTTTAGAATTTTTATGTTGATATTTCAGCTCTTGAAAAGCTGTATTTTAGCTCGTTGAAAAACTGTTTTATCATTTAGTGTTTTGGTTGATGAATGCCACATGAAAAATATTTGAATACAAGAGTCAATGTATTTGGCTCAACACTGAAGCTAAGGGCTTCTTGAAGGACAAAACTTTAATGAGTATGCTTCTGCTTGAGAGGATTTGAGGCTTTTTTTACATGTTGAATTATAATGTTGTACCTTTAATGGGCAGATGTCATCCTTTAGCCAGACAGTTTTGAAAATCATTTTTCTTTTTCTTTTACGTTTTATTCGTATTTGCAAAAATAATTGTGTAGGACATAGCAAATTCATGTGTTATTTTAAGAAATGTGTATATACTGGTGATATAACCACAAACAACCATATATCAGACTAAAAATCTCCCACATAAGTCAACTACAGTGCCACTGACAGGTGCAAGAATTACAGGAGTCTCCTACAAGACCAGGTGTAATGATGGCATCGACAGTTTCACCTGAATCGGGACCTGGGGCCAAGATTCTTGTCTGTGGCTGTGGTTTAGCTTTGCAAGGAGCTAACCTTACCCTGAATACAGTAAGTCTTGATTAGCATGTTTAGTTATGTCCCCTTTTGTGTTAGAGATTTTTAGGTATGTTGGAAATATAAATAGAAGTATTTGACAATATATAATTTTGATTTAGGAGGTTGGTACTAAGTGTACTAGTCATTGACTAAGTTGGCAGAAACCCAGTTCAGGGCCAGCAAGGAGAAGTAAACTGTAATGAGCTTTTTGTCTTGTCTAAATATCCCTGAAACAGATGTTGAACTGTTGAGTCCAAGCAGCTTAGAATATGCTTGTTTCAGATATTGTTGAGTGCTGCTCTTGCTGAGCTGATTGTTTTGTGAAGCTGTTTAAAGTTGGTCTCTCAAGCAAGTATCTACTCTGTGCTAATATTAGTATAGGTGCTATCTGCTGACCCATCCTGCAATTTACTTACCAGACTTGAGGTGGTTCCTAACTTATTAGAAAATTTGGATTGCACTCTCTTTTTGTTTTCATTTTGTGTTTGCTAATGTTGGTGTAGTTAATAAGGGATTGAATGTGGTTGTTTGTAACAATAGTGAATGGAAAAAGTGCTTAAGCCATATCTGTTTGAAAAAGAAAAGGGACTAAGAGGATTGCAACAACTCCTTGGGTATATACTGTGCTCAATATGCCAAAGAGGATTCTCAGGTATTTTGCAGGTATAGCCATAAGCTCATTTACTTTTGCTGTGATATTATGGATAGATTAACATCCTTGAAGTCGACAATTGCCCATTCCTACGGCTGCATTGTGATATAGGTAAAGGTGATTCCCATAATGTTATTGAGATATTTTCTCAGTCACACTGCATCTTCTGCATTTAGGGAGGGGATGATTCTGGGAAATATGCTCAACCATTCAAGCACAAAAGACTTAGTGCTTGATATGCTTTTAGAATGATTTTTTTTTTTTGCTTTGGGAATTTCAAAAACAAAGCAGTCATTCTTTATGATAATGAATAAGAATCTTCAAAGAAAAGGGTGGTTAGCATGGTTGCAGAAGGAATTTACCGAATTAAGAAAGATCATGAGAGGCAAGTGTTTTGGGAGCAGCTGAATGAGTGTGTTAGTGGTTTTGATGCACAAGACTGGGTTATAGTGATGGGTGATTTGAATGCAAAGGTGAGTAATGTGGCAGTTGAGGGAATAATTGGTATACATGGGGTGTTCAGTGTTGTAAATGGAAATGGTGAAGAGCTTGTAGATTTATGTGCTGAAAATGGACTGGTGATTGGGAATACCTGGTTTAAAAAGCGAGATATACATAAGTATACGTATGTAGGTAGGAGAGATGGCCAGAGAGCGTTATTGGATTACGTGTTAATTGACAGGCGCGCGAAAGAGAGACTTTTGGATGTTAATGTGCTGAGAGGTGCAACTGGAGGGATGTCTGATCATTATCTTGTAGAGGCTAAGGTGAAGATTTGTATGGGTTTTCAGAAAAGAAGAGTGAATGTTGGGGTGAAGAGGGTGGTGAGAGTAAGTGAGCTTGGGAAGGAGACTTGTGTGAGGAAGTACCAGGAGAGACTGAGTACAGAATGGAAAAAGGTGAGAACAATGGAAGTAAGGGGAGTGGAGGAGGAATGGGATGTATTTAGGGAATCAGTGATGGATTGCGCAAAAGATGCTTGTGGCATGAGAAGCGTGGGAGGTGGGTTGATTAGAAAGGGTAGTGAGTGGTGGGATGAAGAAGTAAGATTATTAGTGAAAGAGAAGAGAGAGGCATTTGGACGATTTTTGCAGGGAAAAAATGCAATTGAGTGGGAGATGTATAAAAGAAAGAGACGAGGTCAAGAGAAAGGTGCAAGAGGTGAAAAAGAGGGCAAATGAGAGTTGGGGTGAGAGAATATCATTAAATTTTAGGGAGAATAAAAAGATGTTTTGGAAGGAGGTAAATAAAGTGCATAAGACAAGGGAGCAAATGGGAACTTCAGTGAAGGGCACTAATGGGGAGGTGATAACAAGTAGTGGTGATGTGAGAGGGAGTTGGAGTGAGTATTTTGAAGGTTTGTTGAATGTGTTTGATGATAGAGTGGCAGATATAGGGTGTTTTGGTCGATGTGGTGTGCAAAGTGAGAGGGTTAAGGAAAATGATTTGGTAAACAGAGAAGAGGTAGTAAAAGCTTTGCGGAAGATGAAAGCCAGCAAGGCAGCAGGTTTGGATGGTATTGTAGTGGAATCTATTAAAAAAGGGGGTGACTGTATAGTGGACTGGTTGGTAAGGTTATTTGATGTATGTATGACTAATGGTAAGAGTAAATGTGAATAAGAGCAAGGTTATTAGGTACAGTAGGGTTGAGGGTCAAGTCAATTGGGAGGTGAGTTTGAATGGAGAAAAACTGGAGGAAGTGAAGTGTTTTAGATATCTGGGAGTGGATCTGTCAGCGGATGGAACCATGGAAGCGGAAGTGGATCATAGGGTGGGGGAGGGGGCGAAAATTTTGGGAGCCTTGAAAAATGTGTGGAAGTCGAGAACATTATCTCGGAAAGCAAAAATGGGTATGTTTGAAGGAATAGTGGTTCCAACAATGTTGTATGGTTGCGAGGCGTGGGCTATGGATAGAGTTGTGCGCAGGAGGATGGATGTGCTGGAAATGAGATGTTTGAGGACAATGTGTGGTGTGAGGTGGTTTGATCGAGTAAGTAACGTAAGGGTAAGAGAGATGTGTGGGAATAAAAAGAGCGTGGTTGAGAGAGCAGAAGAGGGTGTTTTGAAATGGTTTGGGCACATGGAGAGAATGAGTGAGGAAAGATTGACCAAGAGGATATATGTGTCGGAGGTGGAGGGAACGAGGAGAAGAGGGAGACCAAATTGGAGGTGGAAAGATGGAGTGAAAAAGATTTTGTGTGATCGGGGCCTGAACATGCAGGAGGGTGAAAGGAGGGCAAGGAATAGAGTGAATTGGAGCGATGTGGTATACAGGGGTTGACGTGCTGTCAGTGGATTGAATCAAGGCATGTGAAGCGTCTGGGGTAAACCATGGAAAGCTGTGTAGGTATGTATATTTGCGTGTGTGGACGTGTGTATGTACGTGTGTATGGGGGTTGGGCCATTTCTTTCGTCTGTTTCCTCGCGCTACCTCGCAAACGCGGGAGACAGCGACAAAGTATAAAAAAAAAAAAAAAAAATGACTAATGGTGAGGTGCCTGAGGATTGGCGGAATTCTTGCATAGTGCCATTGTACAAAGGCAAAGGGGATAAGAGTGAGAGCTCAAATTACAGAGATATAAGTTTGTTGAGTATTCCTGGTAAATTATATGGGAGGGTATTGATTGAGAGGGTGAAGGCATGTACAGAGCATCAGATTGGGGAAGAGCAGTGTGGTTTCAGAAGTGGTAGAGGATGTGTGGATCAGGTGTTTGCTTTGAAGAATATATGTGAGAAATACTTAGAAAAGCAAATGGATTTGTATGTAGCATTTATGGATCTGGAGAAGGCATATGATAGAGTTGATAGAGATGCTCTGTGGAAGGTATTAAGAATACATGGTGTGGGAGGCAAGTTGTTAGAAGCAGTGAAAAGTTTTTATCGAGGATGTAAGGCATGTGTACGTGTAGGAAGAGAGGAAAGTGATTGGTTCTCAGTGAATGTAGGTTTGCAGCAGGGGTGTGTGATGTCTCCATGGTTGTTTAATTTGTTTATGGATGGGGTTGTTAGGGAGGTGAATGCAAGAGTTTTGGAAAGAGGGGCAAGTATGAAGTCTGTTGTGGATGAGAGAGCTTGGGAAGTGAGTCAGTTGTTGTTCGCTGATGATACAGCGCTGGTGGCTGATTCATGTGAGAAACTGCAGAAGCTGGTGACTGAGTTTGGTAAAGTGTGTGAAAGAAGAAAGTTAAGAGTAAATGTGAATAAGAGCAAGGTTATTAGGTACAGTAGGGTTGAGGGACAAGTCAACTGGGAGGCAAGTTTGAATGGAGAAAAACTGGAGGAAGTGAAGTGTTTTAGATATCTGGGAGTTGATCTGGCAGCGGATGGAACCATGGAAGCGGAAGTGGATCATAGGGTGGGGGAGGGGGCAAAAATCCTGGGAGCCTTGAAGAATGTTTAGAAGTTGAGAACATTATCTCGGAAAGCAAAAATGGGTATGTTTGAAGGAATAGTGGTTCCAACAATGTTGTATGGTTGCGAGGCGTGGGCTATGGATAGAGTTGTGCGCAGGAGGGTGGATGTGCTGGAAATGAGATGTTTGAGGACAATGTGTGGTGTGAAGTGGTTTGATCGAGTAAGTAATGTAAGGGTAAGAGAGATGTTTGGAAATAAAAAGAGCGTGGTTGAGAGAGCAGAAGAGGGTGTTTGAAATGGTTTGGGCACATGGAGAGAATGAGTGAGGAAAGATTGACCAAGAGGATATATGTGTCGGAGGTGGAGGGAACGAGGAGAAGTGGGAGACCAAATTGGAGGTGGAAAGATGGAGTGAAAAAGATTTTGTGTGATCGGGGCCTGAACATGCAGGAGGGTGAAAGGCGGGCAAGGAATAGAGTGAATTGGATCGATGTGGTATACCGGGGTTGACGTGGCTGTCAGTGGATTGAATCAGGGCATGTGAAGCACCTGGGGTAAACCATGGAAAGTTGTGTGGGGCCTGGATGTGGAAAGGGAGCTGTGGTTTCGGGCATTATTGCATGACAGCTAGAGACTGAGTGTGAACAAATGGGGCCTTTGTTGTCTTTTCCTAGCGCTACCTCGCACACATGAGGGGGGAGGGGGATGGTATTCCATGTGTGGCGAGGTGGCGATGGGAATGAATAAAGGCAGACAGTGTGAATTGTATGCATGGGTATATATGTATGTGTCTGTGTGTGTATATATATGTGTACATTGAGATGTATAGGTATGTATATTTGCATGTGTGGACATGTATGTATATACATGTGTATGGGGGTGGGTTGGGCCATTTCTTTCGTCTGTTTCCTTGCGCTTCCTCGCAAACGCGGGAGACAGCGACAAAGCAAAATAAATAAATAAATAGATAAGAGTAAGGCGGCGGGTTTGGATGGTATGGCAGTGGAATTTATTAAAAAAGGGGGTGACTGTGTTAATGACTGGTTGGTGAGGATATTCAATGCATGTATGGCTCATGGTGAAGTACCTAAGGATTGTGTAATGCATGCAGAGTGCCATTGTACAAAGGCAAAGAGGATAAAGGTGAATTCAAATAACAGAGGTTCAAGTTTGTTGAGTATTCCTGGGAAATTATATGGGAGGGTATTGATTGAGAGGGTGAAGGCATGTACAGAGCCTCAGATTGGGGAATAGCAGTATGGTTTCAGAAGTGGTAGAGGATATGTGGATCAGGTGTTTGCTTTGAAGAATATATATGAGAAATACTTAGAAAAACAAATGGATTTGTATGTATCATTTATGGATCTGGAGAAGGCATATGATAGAGTTGATAGAGATGCTCTGTGGAAGGTATTAAGAGTATATGGTGTGGGAGGTAAGTTGCTAGAAGCAGTGAAAAGTTTTTATCGAGGACGTAAGGCATGTGTACAAGTAGGAAGAGAGGAAGGTGATTGGTTCCCAGTGAATGTCGGTTTGCGGCAGGGGTGAGTGATGTCTCCATGGTTGTTTGATTTGTTCGTGGATGGGGTTGTTAGTGAGGTGAATGCAAGAGTTTTGGAAAGAGGGGCAAGTATGCAGTCTGTTGTGGATGAGAGGGCTCGGGAAGTGAGTCGGTTGTTGTTCGCTGATGATACAGTGCTGGTGGCTGATTCGGATGAGAAACTGCAGAAGCTGGTGACTGAGTTTGGTAAAGTGTGTGAAAGAAGAAAGCTGAAAGTAAATGTGAATAAGAGCAAGGTTATTAGGTGCAGTAGGGTTGAGGGAAAGTCAATTGGGAGGTAAGTTTGAATGGAGAAAAACTGTAGGAAGTGAAGTGTTTTAGATATCTGGTAGTGGATTTAGCAGTGGATGGAACTATGGAAATGGAAATGAGTCACAGGGTGGGGGAGGGGGCGAAGGTTCTGGGAGCATTGAAGAATGTGGGGAAGGCAAGAACGTTATATGGGAAAGCAAAAATGGGTATGTTTGAAGGAATAGTGGGCTATAGATAGGGTTGTGTGGAGGTGGGTGGATGTGTTGGAATTGAGATGTTTGAGGACAATATGTGGTGTGAGGTGGTTTGATCGAGTAAGTAATGAAAGGGTAAGAGAGATGTGTGGTAATAAAAAGAGTGTGGTTGAGAGAGCAGAAGAGGGTGTATTGAAATGGTTTGGTCACATGAAGAGAATGAGTGAGGAAAGATTAAAAAGAGGATATATTTGTCAGAGGTAGAGGGAACGAGAAGTGGGAGACCAAATTGGAGGTGGAAAGATGAAGTGAAAAAGATTTTGAGCAATCGTGGCCTGAACATACAGGTGGGTGAAAGGCGTGCAAGGAATAGAGTGAATTGGAATGATGTGGTATACTGGGGTCAAGTGCTGTCAATGGATTGAACCAGGGTATGTGAGGCATCTGGGGTAAACCATGGAAAGTTTTGTGGGGCCTGAATGTGGAGAGGGAGCTGTGGTTTCGGTGCATTATACATGACGGCTAGAGACTGAGTGTGAACGAATGGGGCCTTTATTGTCTTTTCCTAGCACTATTGTCTTCAAACATTTCATTTCCAATACATCCGCCCTCCTCTGTACAACCCTATCTTTAGCCCATTCCTCGAACCATATAATATTGTTGGAAGTACTGTTCCTTCAAACATACCCATTTTTGCTCTCTGAGACAACGTTCTCTCCGTCCACATATTCTTGATTGCTCCCAGAACCTTCACCCCCTCCCCCATCCTGTGACTCACTTGTGCTTCCATGGTTCCATTTGCTGCTAAGTCCACTCTTAGATATCTAAAACACTTCACTTTCTCCAATTTTTCTCCATCTAAACTTGCATCTCAGTTAACTTGAGGATCATCTCAATTAACTTGTTCCTCAACCCTACTGTACCTGATAACCTTGCTCTTTTTCACATTTACTCAGTCACCTACATATGCAGTTTCACACTCGAATCAGCTACCAGAGCTGTATCACCAGCAAACAACAACTGACTCACTTCCCAGGCCCTCTCATCCCCAATGGACTGCATACTTGCCCCTCTGTCCAAAATTCTTGCATTTACCCACCTAACCACCCCATCCATTCACAAATTAAACCACCATGAAGACATCACACACCCCTGCTGCAGACCGACATTCACTGGGAATATTATTATATACTCTTAAGACCTTCCACAAAGCATCTCTATCAACCCTATCATACACCTTCTCCAGATCCATAGATGCTACATACAAGTCCATCTGTTTTTCTAAGTATTTCTTACATTCTTCAAAGCAAAACCTGATTGATCCACACATCCTCTACCACCTCTGAAACCACTGCTCTTCCCCAATCTGATGCTCTGTACATGCCTTCACCCTTTCAATCAGTACCCTCCCATATAATTTCCCAGGAATACTCAACAAACTTATGCCTCTGTAATTTGAACACTCACCTTTATCCCCTTTGCCTTTGTATAGTGGTACTATGCATGCATTCCACCAATCCTCAGGCACTTTACCCTGATCCATACATACATTGAATATCCTTACCAACCAATCAATAACACAGTCACCCCCTTTCTTAATAAATTCTACTTCAATACCATCCAAACCTAGAGCCGTGCCAGATTTCATCATCCGCAAAGCTTTCACTTCCTCTTCTCTCTTAACCAAATCATTCTCCCTGATTCTCTCACTTCGCACACCACCCTGACCAAACACCCTATAGCTGCTACTCTATCATCAAACACATTTAACAAACCTTAAAAATACTCCTCCTTCTCTCTTTATCACTACCTGTTATTACTTCTCCACTTGCTCCCTTCACTGATGTTCACATTTGTTCTCTTGTCTTACATACGTTATTTACCCACTTCCAAAACATCTTTTTATTCTTCCTAAAGTTTAATGATACTTTCTCACCCCATCTCTCATTTGCCTTGTTTTACCACCCTTTCCCCTTTCTCTTGACCTTCTGCCACTTTTTTTATACATCTCCCAGTCATTTGCACTCCTTCCTTGAAAGTATCATCCAAACCCCTCTTTTCTCTCTCGCTAACAGTTTTACTTTTTCACCCCACCACTAGCTATTTCAAATCTACCCACCTCCCACCTCTCTCATGCCACATGTGTCTTTTGCACAAGCCATCACTGCTTCCCTAAATACATCCCATTCCTCACCCACTCCCCTCCCGTTATTTGCTCTCACCTTTTGCCAGTCTACACTCAAAATCTCCTTGTACTTCCTCACACAAGTCTCCCTTCCGAGCTCACTTCTGCTCACCACTCTCTTCTCCCCAACATTCTCTTTCTTTTTTGAAAACCTGTACAAATCTTCACCTTTGCCTCCCCAAAATAGTGATCAGACATCCCTCCAGCAGCACCTGTCATCACATTAACATCCAAAAGTCTCTTTTACATGTATGTTAATTAACACTTAATCCATCAATGCCCTTTGACCTTCTCTCCTACTTATATATGTATACTTATGTATACCTCTCTTTTTAAACCAGGTATTCTCTATTACCAGTCCTTTTTCAGCACAGATCCACAAGCTCTTCACAATTTCCATTCCTAACACTAAACACCCAATGTACACCACACTAAACACCCAATGTACACCAATTATACCCTCATCTGCCACATTACTCATCTTCACATTTAAATCACCCTTCACTAAAACCCGGTCTTGTGCATCAAAGCTGCTGACACACTCACTCAGCGGCTCCCAAAGCACTTGCCCCTCATGATTCTTCTCATGACCAGGTGCATAGGCACCAATAATCACTCATCTCTCTCCATCCAGTTTGTCTTACCCACATCAGTCTAGAATTTACTTTCTTACACTGTATCACATACTTCCACAACTCCTATTTCAAGAGTGGTGCTACTCCTTCCTTAGCTCTTGTCCTTTCACCAACCCCTGACCTTACTCCCAAGACTTTCCCAAACTACTCTTTCCCTTTACCCCTGAGCTTTGTTTCACTCAGAGCCAAAACATCCAGGTTTCTTTCTATAAACATACTACCTATCTCTCCTTTCTTCTCATCTTGGTTACATCCACACACATCATTGAGGCACCCCAATCTGAGCCTTCAAGGAGGATGAGCACTCCCCTCTTGAGTCCTTCTTGTGTTTCCCATTTTTATTTTTTTTTATTATACTTTGTCGCTGTCTCCCGCGTTTGCGAGGTAGCGCAAGGAAACAGACGAAAGAAATGGCCCAACCCCCCCCATACACATGTATATACATACGTCCACACACGCAAATATACATACCTACACAGCTTTCCATGGTTTACCCCAGACGCTTCACATGCCTTGATTCAATCCACTGACAGCACGTCAACCCCGGTATACCACATCGCTCCAATTCACTCTATTCCTTGCCCTCCTTTCACCCTCCTGCATGTTCAGGCCCCGTTCACACAAAATCTTTTTCACTCCATCTTTCCTCCTCCAATTTGGTCTCCCTCTTCTCCTCGTTCCCTCCACCTCCGACACATATATCCTCTTGGTCAATCTTTCCTCACTCATTCTCTCCATGTGCCCAAACCACTTCAAAACACCCTCTTCTGCTCTCTCAACCACGCTCTTTTTATTTCCACACATCTCTCTTACCCTTACGTTACTCACTCGATCAAACCACCTCACGCCACACATTGTCCTCAAACATCTCATTTCCAGCACATCCATCCTCCTGCGCACAACTCTATCCATAGCCCACGCCTCGCAACCATACAACATTGTTGGAACCACTATTCCTTCAAACATACCCATTTTTGCTTTCCGAGATAATGTTCTCGACTTCCACACATTCTTCAAGGCCCCCAGAATTTTCGCCCCTTCCCCCACCCTATGATCCACTTCCGCTTCCATGGTTCCATCCGCTGCCAGATCCACTCCCAGATATCTAAAACACTTCACTTCCTCCAGTTTTTCTCCATTCAAACTCACCTCCCAATTGACTTGACCCTCAACCCTACTGTACCTAATAACCTTGCTCTTATTCACATTTACTCTTAACTTTCTTCTTCCACACACTTTACCAAACTCAGTCACCAGCTTCTGCAGTTTCTCACATGAATCAGCCACCAGCGCTGCATCATCAGCGAACAACAACTGACTCACTTCCCAAGCTCTCTCATCCCCAACAGACTTCATACTTGCCCCTCTTTCCAAAACTCTTGCATTTACCTCCCTAACAACCCCATCCATAAACAAATTAAACAACCATGGAGACATCACACACCCCTGCCGCAAACCTACATTCACTGAGAACCAATCACTTTCCTCTATTCCTACACGTACACATGCCTTACATCCTCGATAAAAACTTTTCACTGCTTCTAACAACTTTCCTCCCACACCATATATTGTTAATACCTTCCACAGAGCATCTCTATCAACTCTATCATATGCCTTCTCCAGATCCATAAATGCTACATACAAATCCATTTGCTTTTCTAAGTATTTCTCACATACATTCTTCAAAGCAAACACCTGATCCTCACATCCTCTACCACTTCTGAAACCACACTGCTCTTCCCCGATCTGATGCTCTGTACATGCCTTCACCCTCTCAATCAATACCCTCCCATATAATTTACCAGGAATACTCAATAAACTTATACCTCTGTAATTTGAGCACTCACTCTTATCCCCTTTGCCTTTGTACAATGGCACTATGCACGCATTCCGCCAATCCTCAGGCACCTCACCATGAGTCATACATACATTAAATAACCTTACCAACCAGTCCACAATACAGTCACCCCCTTTTTTAATAAATTCCACTGCAATACCATCCAAACCTGCTGCCTTGCCGGCTTTCATCTTCCGCAAAGCTTTCACTACCTCTTCTCTGTTTACCAAATCATTTTCCCTAACCCTCTCACTTTGCACACCACCTCAACCAAAACACCCTATATCTGCCACTCTATCATCAAACACATTCAACAAACCTTCAAAATACTCACTCCATCTCCTTCTCACATCACCACTACTTGTTATCACCTCCCCATTTGCGCCCTTCACTGAAGTTCCCATTTGCTCCCTTGTCTTACGCACTTTATTTACCTCCTTCCAGAACATCTTTTTATTCTCTCTAAAATTTAATGATACTCTCTCACCCCAACTCTCATTTGCCCTTTTTTTCACCTCTTGCACCTTTCTCTTGACCTCCTGTCTCTTTCTTTTATACATCTCCCACTCAATTGCATTTTTTCCCTGCAAAAATCGTCCAAATGCCTCTCTCTTCTCTTTCACTAATACTCTTACTTCTTCATCCCACCACTCACTACCCTTTCTAATCAACCCACCTCCCACTCTTCTCATGCCACAAGCATCTTTTGCGCAATCCATCACTGATTCCCTAAATACATCCCATTCCTCCCCCACTCCCCTTACTTCCATTGTTCTCACCTTTTTCCATTCTGTACTCAGTCTCTCCTGGTACTTCCTCACACAGGTCTTCTCCCCAAGCTCACTTACTCTCACCACCCTCTTCACCCCAACATTCACTCTTCTTTTCTGAAAACCCATACAAATCTTCACCTTAGCCTCCACAAGATAATGATCAGACATCCCTCCAGTTGCACCTCTCAGCACATTAACATCCAAAAGTCTCTCTTTCGCACGCCTGTCAATTAACACGTAATCCAATAACACTCTCTGGCCATCTCTCCTACGTACATAAGTATACTTATGTATATCTCGCTTTTTAAACCAGGTATTCCCAATCATCAGTCCTTTTTCAGCACATAAATCTACAAGCTCTTCACCATTTCCATTTACAACACTGAACACCCCATGTATACCAATTATTCGGGGTTTCCCTTTTTAGAAATTTAAATACAAGGAAGGGGGTTTCCAGCCCCCCACTCTCACCCCCTTTAGTTTCCTTCTATGACATGCGGGGAATACGTCGGAAGTATTCTTTCTCCCCTATCTCCAAGAATAGGTATGTAGCATTTACAGATCTGGAGAAAGCATATGATAGGGTTGATAGAGATGATTTATGGAAGTTCTTAAGGGTATATGGTGTAGGAGGAAAGTTGCTAGAAGCAGTGAAAAGTTTTTACCAGGGATGTAAGGCATGTGTATGAGTAGGATGAGAGGAGAGTGATTGGTTCCTAGTGAATGTTGGTTTGCAGTAGGGGTGTGTGATGTCCCCATGATTGTTCAATTTGTTTATGGATGGGGTGGTTAGGGAGGTAAATGCAAGAGTTTTGGAGAGAGGGGCGAGTATGCAGTCTGTTGTGGATGAGAGGGCCTGGGAAGCAAGTCAGCTGTTGTTTGCCGATGATACAGCTCTGGTGGCTGATTTAGGTGAGAACTGCAGAAGTTGGTGACAAAGTTTGGAAAAGTGTGTGAAAGGAGAAAGTTGAGAGTAAATGTGAATAAGAGCAAGGTTATTAGGTTCAGTAGGGTTGAGGAACAAGATAATTCGGATGTAAGTTTGAATGGAAAATAATTGGAGGTAGTGAAGTGTTTTAGATATCTGGGAGTGGACTTAACAGCAGATGGAACCATGGAAGTGGAAGTGAGTTACAGGGTCGGGGAGGGGGAGAAGGTTTTGGGAGTGATGAAGAATGTTTGGAAGGAGACAACGTTATCTCAGAGAGCAAAAATGGGTATGTTTGAAGGAATGGTAGTTCCAACAATGTTATATGGTTGCGAGTCGTGGGATGTGCATGGGCTGTAGATATGGTGTACAGGGGAGGGTGGATGTGTTGGAAATGAAATGTTTGAGGACAGTATGTGGTGTGAGGTGGTTTGATAGTGTAAGTAATGAAAGGGTATGAGAGATGTTTGGTAATAAAAAGAGAGTGGTTGAGAGAGCAGAAGAAGGTGTGTTGATATTGTTTGGACATATGGAGAGAATGAGTGAGGAAAGGTTGGCAAAGAGGATATATGTGTCAGAGGTGAAGGGAAGAAGGAGAAGTGGGTGACTTTATTGGAGGTGGAAGGATGGATTGAAAAAGACTTTGAATGATTCGGGGCATGAACATTCAGGAAAGTGAGCGGCTTGCAAGGATTAGAGTGAATCGGAACGATGTGGTATACCGGGGTCGACGTGCTGTCAGTGGACTGAACCAGGGCATGTGAAGCGTCTGGGGTAAACCATGGAAAGGTCTTAGGGGTCTGTATGTGGATAGGGAGCTGTGGTTTTGGTGCATTACACATGATAGCAAGAGACTGGGTGTGAACGATTGTGGCCTTTTTTTGTCTTTTCCTGTCGCTACCTAGCTGAAGCAGTGGGTAGCGATGCTATTTCCTGCGTAGCGGGGTAGTGACAGGTATGGATGAAGACAAGCAAGTTTGAATATGTACATATGTATATATGTATATGTGTATGTATGTGTATGTGGGCTTGGGAAGTGAGTCAGTTGTTCGCTGATGATACAGCACTGATGGCTGATTCGGGTGAGAAACTGCAGAAGTTGATGACTGAGTTTGGTAAAGTATGTGAAAGAAGAAAGCTGAGAGTAAATGTGAGTAAGAGTAAGGTTATTAGGTTCAGTAGGGTTGAGGGACAAGTAAATTGGGAGGTAAGTTTGAATGGAGAAAAACTGGAGGAATTGAAGTGTTTTAGATGACTGGGAGTGGATTTAGCAGCGGATGGAACCATGGAAGCGGAAGTGAGTCACAGGGTGGGGGAGGGGGTGAAGGTTCTGGGAGGGTTGAAGAAAGTGTGGTGGGTGAGAACATTATCTCGGAGAGTAAAAATGGGTATGTTTGAAGGAACAGTGGGTTCCAACAATGTTATATGTTTGTGGGCATGGGCTATAGATAGGGCTGTGCGGACGAGGTAGGATGTGTTAGAAATGAAATGTTTGAGGACTATATGTGGTGTGAGGTGATTTGATCGAGAAAGTAATGAAAGGGTAAGAGATATGTGTGGTAATAGAAAGAGTGTGGGTAAGAGAGCAGAAGAGAGTGTTTTGAAATTGTTTGGACACATGGAGAGAATGGGTGAGGAAAGATTGACAAAGAGGATATATGTGTCAGAGGTGGAGGGAAGGAGGAGAAGCGGGAGACCAAATTGGAGGTGGAAGGGAGTGAAAAAGATTTTGAGGTTTGGGGCCTGAACATACAGGAGGATGAAAGGTGTTCAAGGAATAGAGTGGATTGGAATGATGTGGTATACCGGGGTCAACATGCTGTCAGTGGATTGAACCAGGGTATGTGAGGCATCTGGGGTAAACCATGGAAAGGTCTGTGGGGCCTGGATGTGGAGTGGGAGCTGTGGTTTTGTTGCATTATGTATGACAACTAGAGACTGGGTGTTAATGAATGTGGCATTTGTTGTCTTTTGCTAGTGCTACCTCGCTGGAGGGGGGTATGCTATTTCATTTGTGGTAGGGTGGCAATGGGAATGGATGAAGGCAGCAAGTATGAGTATATACATATGTATATATGTATATGTCTGTGTATGTATATGTTGAAATATATGTATATATATGTGAAGGGCGCAAATGGGGAGGTGATAACAAGTAGTGGTGATGTGAGAAGGAGATGGAGTGAGTATTTTGAAGGTTTGTTGAATGTGTTTGATGATAGAGTGGCAGATATAGGGTGTTTTGGTCGAGGTGGTGTGCAAAGTGAGAGGGTTAGGAAAAATGATTTGGTAAACAGAGAAGAAGTAGTGAAAGCTTTGCGGAAGATGAAAGCCGGCAAGGCAGCAGGTTTGGATGGTATTGCAGTGGAATTTATTAAAAAAGGGGGTGACTGTATTGTTGACTGGTTGGTAAGGTTATTTAATGTATGTATGACTCATGGTGAGGTGCCTGAGGATTGGCGGAATGCGTGCATAGTGCCATTGTACAAAGGCAAAGGGGATAAGAGTGAGTGCTCAAATTACAGAGGTATAAGTTTGTTGAGTATTCCTGGTAAATTATATGGGAGGGTATTGATTGAGAGGGTGAAGGCATGTACAGAGCATCAGATTGGGGAAGAGCAGTGTGGTTTCAGAAGTGGTAGAGGATGTGTGGATCAGGTGTTTGCTTTGAAGAATGTATGTGAGAAATACTTAGAAAAGCAAATGGATTTGTATGTAGCATTTATGGATCTGGAGAAGGCATATGATAGAGTTGATAGAGATGCTCTGTGGAAGGTATTAAGAATATATGGTGTGGGAGGAAAGTTGTTAGAAGCAGTGAAAAGTTTTTATCGAGGATGTAAGGCATGTGTACGTGTAGGAAGAGAGGAAAGTGATTGGTTCTCAGTGAATGTAGGTTTGCGGCAGGGGTGTGTGATGTCTCCATGGTTGTTTAATTTGTTTATGGGTGGGGTTGTTAGGGAGGTAAATGCAAGAGTTTTGGAAAGAGGGGCAAGTATGAAGTCTGTTGGGGATGAGAGAGCTTGGGAAGTGAGTCAGTTGTTGTTCGCTGATGATACAGCGCTGGTGGCTGATTCATGTGAGAAACTGCAGAAGCTGGTGACTGAGTTTGGAAAAGTGTGTGGAAGAAGAAAGTTAAGAGTAAATGTGAATAAGAGCAAGGTTATTAGGTACAGTAGGGTTGAGGGTCAAGTCAATTGGGAGGTGAGTTTGAATGGAGAAAAACTGGAGGAAGTGAAGTGTTTTAGATATCTGGGAGTGGATCTGGCAGCAGATGGAACCATGGAAGCGGAAGTGGATCATAGGGTGGGGGAGGGGGCGAAAATCCTGGGGGCCTTGAAGAATGTGTGGAAGTCGAGAACATTATCTCGGAAAGCAAAAATGGGTATGTTTGAAGGAATAGTGGTTCCAACAATGTTGTATGGTTGCGAGGTGTGGGCTATGGATAGAGTTGTGCGCAGGAGGATGGATGTGCTGGAAATGAGATGTTTGAGGACAATGTGTGGTGTGAGGTGGTTTGATCGAGTGAGTAACGTAAGGGTAAGAGAGATGTGTGGAAATAAAAAGAGCGTGGTTGAGAGAGCAGAAGAGGGTGTTTTGAAGTGCTTTGGGCACATGGAGAGGATGAGTGAGGAAAGATTGACCAAGAGGATATATGTGTCGGAGGTGGAGGGAACAAGGAGAAGAGGGAGACCAAATTGGAGGTGGAAAGATGGAGTGAAAAAGATTTTGTGTGATCGGGGCCTGAACATGCAGGAGGGTGAAAGGAGGGCAAGGAATAGAGTGAATTGGAGCGATGTGGTATACCGGGGTTGACGTGCTGTCAGTGGATTGAAGCAAGGCATGTGAAGCGTCTGGGGTAAACCATGGAAAGCTGTGTAGGTATGTATATTTGCGTGTGTGGACGTATGTATATACATGTGTATGGGGGGGGGTTGGGCCATTTCTTTCGTCTGTTTCCTTGCGCTACCTCGCAAACGCGGGAGACAGCGACAAAGTATAATAAAAAATAAAAAAATATGCGCATGTGGGTATATACATGTGTATGTGGGTGGGTTGGGCCATTCTTTGTCTGTATGAAGGCAGCAAGTATGAATATGTACATGGAAATATATGTATATGCCTCTGTATGTGTTTGATGATAGAGTGGCAGATATAGGGTGTTTTGGTCGAGGTGGTGTGCAAAGTGAGAGGGTTAGGGAAAATGATTTGGTAAACAGAGAAGAGGTAGTGAAAGCTTTGCGGAAGATGAAAGCCGGCAAGGCAGCAGGTTTGGATGGTATTGCAGTGGAATTTATTAAAAAAGGGGGTGACTGTATTGTTGACTGGTTGGTAAGGTTATTTAATGTATGTATGACTCATGGTGAGGTGCCTGAGGATTGGCGGAATGCGTGCATAGTGCCATTGTACAAAGGCAAAGGGGATAAGAGTGAGTGCTCAAATTACAGAGGTATAAGTTTGTTGAGTATTCCTGGTAAATTATATGGGAGGGTATTGATTGAGAGGGTGAAGGCATGTACAGAGCATCAGATTGGGGAAGAGCAGTGTGGTTTCAGAAGTGGTAGAGGATGTGTGGATCAGGTGTTTGCTTTGAAGAATGTATGTGAGAAATACTTAGAAAAGCAATTGGATTTGTATGTAGCATTTATGGATCTGGAGAAGGCATATGATAGAGTTGATAGAGATGCTCTGTGGAAGGTATTAAGAATATATGGTGTGGGAGGAAAGTTGTTAGAAGCAGTGAAAAGTTTTTATCGAGGATGTAAGGCATGTGTACGTGTAGGAAGAGAGGAAAGTGATTGGTTCTCAGTGAATGTAGGTTTGCAGCAGGGGTGTGTGATGTCTCCATGGTTGTTTAATTTGTTTATGGATGGGGTCGTTAGGGAGGTAAATGCAAGAGTTTTGGAAAGAGGGGCAAGTATGAAGTCTGTTGGGGATGAGAGAGCTTGGGAAGTGAGTCAGTTGTTGTTCGCTGATGATACAGCGCTGGTGGCTGATTCATGTGAGAAACTGCAGAAGCTGGTGACTGAGTTTGGTAAAGTGTGTGGAAGAAGAAAGTTAAGAGTAAATGTGAATAAGAGCAAGGTTATTAGGTACAGTAGGGTTGAGGGTCAAGTCAATTGGGAGGTGAGTTTGAATGGAGAAAAACTGGAGGAAGTGAAGTGTTTTAGATATCTGGGAGTGGATCTGGCAGCGGATGGAACCATGGAAGCGGAAGTGGATCATAGGGTGGGGGAGGGGGCGAAAATTCTGGGGGCCTTGAAGAATGTGTGGAAGTCAAGAACATTATCTCGGAAAGCAAAAATGGGTATGTTTGAAGGAATAGTGGTTCCAACAATGTTGTATGGTTGCG
The DNA here is from genome assembly GCF_036320965.1 of Panulirus ornatus. Taxonomy (NCBI): domain Eukaryota; kingdom Metazoa; phylum Arthropoda; class Malacostraca; order Decapoda; family Palinuridae; genus Panulirus; species Panulirus ornatus. The sequence continues at coordinate 921,456 of NC_092251.1, read as the reverse complement.
AGGCGTGGGCTATGGATAGAGTTGTGCGCAGGAGGATGGATGTGCTGGAAATGAGATGTTTGAGGACAATGTGTGGTGTGAGGTGGTTTGATCGAGTGAGTAACGTAAGGGTAAGAGAGATGTGTGGAAATAAAAAGAGCGTGGTTGAGAGAGCAGAAGAGGGTGTTTTGAAGTGGTTTGGGCACATGGAGAGAATGAGTGAGGAAAGATTGACCAAGAGGATATATGTGTCGGAGGTGGAGGGAACGAGGAGAAGAGGGAGACCAAATTGGAGGTGGAAAGATGGAGTGAAAAAGATTTTGTGTGATCGGGGCCTGAACATGCAGGAGGGTGAAAGGAGGGCAAGGAATAGAGTGAATTGGAGCGATGTGGTATACCGGGGTTGACGTGCTGTCAGTGGATTGAATCAAGGCATGTGAAGCGTCTGGGGTAAACCATGGAAAGCTGTGTAGGTATGTATATTTGCGTGTGTGGACGTATGTATATACATGTGTATGGGGGGGGTTGGGCCATTTCTTTCGTCTGTTTCCTTGCGCTACCTCGCAAACGTGGGAGACAGCGACAAAGTATAATAAAAAAAAAAAATAATATATATATGTGTGTGTGTATGGGCAGTTATGTATATATGTGTGTATGTGGGTGGGTTGGGCCACTCCTTGTCTGTTTCCTTGCGCTGCCTCGCTGACGCGGGAGATGATGATTAAGTATAATAAAAAATATATATAGAGAGAGTTAATGGGATGGCTTTGAATAGAGGCTCAGCTGCCCATGCTGTCTCAACTTAGAAAAAAAAGAGGCTGGACAGCAGCCGTTTATCACTCATTTCCCTAATTCACTCAGTATTGTCTCAGAAATAAGTCATCTCAGTTTTTACACTCAATTTCTGTGTATTTCTCCCATCAGGTAAAGTCCAGTTTAGAGAACACAATATCCCACCATGGCCAGACATGTGTAGGACAGATGGCTTTCACTCCAACAACTGACACTCAGGGAGCCAATGTACTCATCACCTGCAACATCTGTGACTGGATGTCTTTTCTCTTGTAGAGTCCTCTCAATTGGGTAAGAGTGTGGCATATTGTGGATGGATGAGATGATGTTCCTGTTGCTCATGTTTGAAATAATTTTGATGTATGCTGAAACAATATCAAGCCTCAATTCCACTTCCAGTTGTACAGGGATAACCTGTTGAAAGCTGATTTGCTATAGAGATCTTTTTTTTTTTCCTTTAATTTTACCCTGAAAAATTAAATGGTTGATTGAAAGTTCATTTAGATTAGTTCATTTAGATTAATGAACTGTTTGCATCCATCATTAAGGATGAGTGGCATATGTAGAACATATGTAGAACACGATGGATGCAAACAGATGATTTAGATTAATGAACTGTTTGCATCCACCATTTAATGATGAGTGGCATGTATAGAGTACTCTATGCCAGTCATAACTTAGCTTCTTGTGCTTCTTCATTTTAAACAAATGTGTGAATACTCAATCTCTCATGTGCTTTATTCATCATTTTAAAGAACATTTGTTCTTTATCTATACCCATTATGTAGAGAAAAAGGTTTGCAAGTGATAAGTGTTGGAAACACCAAAGGTGATGAAAATATGTATCACTTTTAAGCTGAAAATGGAGGTACTTTTCGGTAAGACATACCTCGTATGTTATAGTTATGCTATTGAAAGCTCTTTTTCCAGGAATGCATCTTGAGTGTTCAACGGGGTATCACTGAATGTCATAGCAGCAACAAGTGTTTGCCTTGTAAGGTTTCAGTGTATTGAATTGACAGAATTGATTTCTTATTTGAGAAACAACTGAATTGAAAGCAATTTCCAGTGAAAAATGATTGAATGGTAAACTCAAGAGAACTAGGTTTTCATGAGGTATATTAATTTATAGTAGCACGTAAATAAGCAAAAAGAAAAAAAAATTGAGTGCCTATTTGATACTTCATAGCTCTAAAGCCACAAGAAATGATACATTTTAGATATTCTGCTGTTATTTCAATAATCTTGAAACTGTGTGCTGTACAGATTTTTTCTTTTAGGTATAACCATAGTTTTTTGATGGCTATTATTGTGTGTTAATGTAGTGTAGACCTGACTCAAGGAAGTAAATGTTTTGTAGATAGTGAATTATGCATTATTTTAGTCAGTTGTTATCTACAGGGTATAAACTTTTCTCTGGAAGCTTTAAGAATCAAGAAAATCAGTCTTCATTTTGGGACCAGAACTGATTCTTTTATTTCCACCTTTTGATATATACATTTTAAGGGATATTATTATTGATGAGAATCATGTTTTATGTATGGTTTGTTTAAGAGTGGAGTTTATTACTCATCTCTAAAATTTGTGATTTTAACGTATGACATTTTATGGATGTTAGGTGATAAATCTTTAACTGTAGACTTTTTTTTATATAACCTAATTTACCTTTTCCTTTTTTTTTTTTTTGGACGATTCAGGAAATCCAAAAATAATAGGAGATAAAAAAAGTATTGTATTCCAGATATAAAAGGATTGATTGTGTTCATAAATGAAATTTGTACCAAATAATACTCTCTTTGAACATGAAGCATTCATATAAAAGTAAAAGATTATATAAACCTTGCAGTAATTTGAGGGTACTTGTGCCCAAATGTCATGTCTTTATGCTTTTTTGGTAAGTACATGATAAATTCACAGAATTATAGTATTTTGGTCTGCAGAAATACTTAAAGTGGCTGACACCTTATTTACAAATTTATTGTGCAACTGAAAGCTTCCAATGTTTCCCAGGTCCACAGTTATATAGCAGCACTCTGCATTTGGCTTCTGCTTGGCAAATGACAACAAGGTCTTATGCATTAATCTCATGCATATTTGTATTGATTTCAGTGGGGAGAATTAAAAGGAGACAAAGTTGATATTGCCTCCTGTTCCTTTAAAGTGCAGTTTGTTAATAGCAACAAGTCGTTTTCATTTCATTTTTAATGTTAAATCAGCTGTCCAGACTGTTTACATTTTCTGTTTATAGAAAATGCAAAGCCTTCAGTTAGTAAAGTGGCTTGTGGGAAAGTTTCTTTATTATCCTAATTGTAAGTTTTGGTAAATAGTTTCATGGCAATGAGTCAACTATGAAGTTAGCTTACATCAGCAAGTAAATCACACTTCAACTTAATTGAATGGGATGACTAAAGAGCAGTTGGATAATAACCAGATGTCTCACTTTGGCCACAAATAACATATGCACCAGTCAAGAGTTGCTCTGACAGAAGTTGACTATTTTCTTAGCTACCGTAAAAAACTAAAGTGCATATTCTAATTACTTTTGCAAGTGATTCTTAATTATTTCTAAAGTGTTCTTTGCTTACCCAATGACACAGTACAGCCAACTTTTATGGTCTGTGGTCCCACCCATTGGATGTGGCCATCTTTTGAGTGCCACAAGAGCCCACTATGAGGGACCTCTTGGGGTAGGAAGGTAAGCAAATTTGTTACTTTTATCTTTACCCTCCTGCCTCAAGTCCCACAGGGCTCCTGCAGTGCTAAGGAAGCTGGTCATATCCGTTGGGTTGGGGTCAAACATTAAAAAATGTGATGTCATGTGTGTCTTTGTGGGGTGAGTACATGACAAATAAGGGGCAAGTGTTTTGTCTAAAGTCTTAAAGCTGCGTCTTTAGCATAGGGGTGTATTATGATATAATGAAATGGTGTTTGTAATGTTGGAGAAATGGGTGTTGTCCAGAACAAAGATGAGAAAGGGTGGCTCATTTACATTTACAGCATGTGGTTTCAGGCAGATGTACTTCTGATGGAATGGTAAGACTTTGTTGGGAGGCCAGTTATTTAGTGCTTACCAGAACAGTTTGGTATGTTTATAACTACCTATTTGTGCTCTATGGAGAGGGTATTATACTCTTGTGGGGCCCTGTCTTGAACATTCTCAACTATTATTATTCTTGAAATTATGTATGCTGTCTGCATTAACCATATCCTCTGTCATTCTGTTCCATCCATCAGTCTTATACCATATAAGTACTTCTTTACATTTATATTAACAAAAATTCTTGTTAAATTCATGTTTTGTCATGTGGTTGTGTTCGTTGGATGTGGAGGGATCTGTGAGTATAGTTTGTTGGTGTCAGGCTTGGGTTAAGCTATTTATTTCTCCTTGGGGTATGGTGTTTGGTTTTGGATTGGTTTTGATTTGAAGAGTTTAGTGTATTTAGAGAACTGAATGCCAAGCATATTGAGGTGATATTGTATTGTTTTGGGAGTGTCTTTGTGTTGGATGCTTGTGGTTACTAGGTAGCTATTGATTGTTCTGAGTGCTCTGGTTTGCAGCTTTATGTTTGCTTCTGACAAGGTGGATGACCAGGCAGATGAAGAATAATTTAGGGTGATCATGAAAAACATAAATTCCATCAGAAATGTTTCCCACCCACCCATCATTCTCATTGAAAAGAGCAATGTAATTTAAGTTTTAAAGAACTCTCATGCAATAGGGCATTGGCAACATGCAGAATTTTCACATAAAACACTTTGGCCCACTTGCAATCCAAGCTTTTACATACATGATATTCAATCACAAATGGTTTCACAGCAAAATCCCTAACATCTGGAAACTTTCCAACATATTGCTCGCTTGACTAAGGAATTCTTAAGAGCTTGTCTGGAACCATCTTGCATCCTCTGTGTCAAGATTACTGGTTCTTTTGTATCATTAAAATACCATGCTAGGTTTAATGTCTTCTTACATTCACAGTACACCTTTCTTCCCTTTTTCTCTTACATTCACAGTACACCTTTCTTCCTTTTTTTCTATCTTTTACTTACACTTTTATACTTACCTTCTTTCATATATGGGTAGAGAAAATTTGAATATGGTTCCCCAATACCTGGTATCATGGGATGAACAGAATCTAGGTTCTGTCCAACTCATGTTCCATTACTAATGGAGAGCTAGGGGCTACTATGTTTGACTTTATAGCAAGTCTTTCATTCATTTTTAGAACTAAAGAAGAGTTCAGGATAATACTAGAATTCTTAGTTTGAATTAAGTCTCTCAAAAGTTTAATATGATTGCAGAAATTTCAAGTAAATGGAAAGCACAAAATGCACAAGTTGCAATACTAAATCATATAATGCTATGTTAATAGAATGATTTATTTATAGGGATATAAAGTTTTAATATCAGTTACTGAACAACTTACAGAAATCATAGTAAAAATTGTAGAAAGGGTGAAAATATGTTGCAGAAGAGCCAATGTTTGATGTTCTGGTTAAATATACACAGAATTTTTATAGAAAATTCTACTCTAGAATGGCGCATTTTTTTGTAGTAGCCCTCAGTGCAAAAAAAGTACATTGTATGTAAACAATCCTTTTCCAACATTAATGAAAAAAATAAGCTCTACGACAATTTGGTTAAGCTAGTAACACTGTTGATTCAAGTATACTTTATAAGTACTATAATTATATCAATTGGATATGACTATTGTATTTATAGAATTTTGCTTTATATTTTTGAAATCATTGGATGACAGCATGGCATAATGTGAACACAATTCATTCCATATGAAATTATTTTACAAACTGTACAGGTTCTAATATGAATTACTAGCTTAAAAGATGGCTAAACTGTTATTGTCAACAGATAAGACATAACCACAAACACGCTTACGGGGGAATGATATTATACTTGCTCTAACATATGATTAGAGCTGAACAAATCTTCAAACTGAAAAGGTCTGTATGTTACTAGTTAATATGAACATATTATTATTAAGTGAAATCAAATTTTCAACTGTTGTCTGTGAAAAATTATTACCAAATCACAGAATCTATGCTTTATCCTGTAGAAAAAATAGTCACATTCGGTAAGGGATATTGTGGCTAAGTTGATTGCATGCTGCATTTGCAATTTAAGAACATGAATTTCTTCTTTAATGAGCACACAGCTACCTTCTGGAATTTAGACATTAACATCTCCTCATTAGGGGAGCTGCAATGTGTTCAGAAGTTAGTGGCAGGGAAAATACAGTGGCTTTCTACAATATTAACACAAAAATTCCTTGATTTGAAAGATTTTACACAAAACTAAATCTGTTGACTGAAAAATATTTTAGGAATTTTAGTATGAGGGATTAAGAAATCAGAGTGAGCGTGCCGGTGTAAAGTTTGCAATTAATTAATTTAATCATGCAACCTTATGACCTCTTTTATGGTGCTCCTGCAGCTTTAAGGTTGTGCTCTAATCAGGAGCAGGGAAATAATGGCTTTCTTTAAGGTGAGAAATTCCCTAGTTGGGCTGTACCACTTGTCATCCACTGATGGTACAACTCACTAAAGTTGACTTTTCTCTCATGGTTTAACCACATCCAGGCACTGTCCAGTAAAACATACACATACCAAACCCACAATGATCAGTTCGGGTGCATGTTAAAAAAAATCTGCACCAACTCGATTTCTGCAGTCACACTTCTAACCAAATCCAATAGCATACCCTCTTTCCTTTTACTTTCATACATGTTTGCTTTGCTTATGCTATGTCATACATCCAGAACAGATGACTGGCCTTTAGAGGAAAGAGATCCTCATTTGGCTCTTTCCTCTTCCTTTCAGAGAGTAATACTAGAGGCAAGGATTTCCAGCCCCTCCAGCATATATATATTTTTTTCATACATATTCACCATTTCCTGCAGTAGCGAAGTAGCAGTGAAAAGAAAGGACTGAGCCTCAGAAGGAATATGCTCACATGGCCCCCTTCTCCGTTCCTTCTTTTAGAAAATTAAAAACTGGAGGGAGAATTTCCACCCCCCTGCTCCCTCCCCTTTATTCACCTTTTACAATGCGCAGGGAATACATGAGACGTATTCTTTCTCCCCTAATGGCGAGGTAATAACAAGCAGTCGTGGAGTGAGAAGGAGATGGAGTGATTATTTTGAAGGTTTGTTGAATGTGTTTGATGATAGAGTGGCAGATATAGGGTGCTATGGGCGAGGTGGTGTGCGAAGTGAGAGGGTCAGGGAGAATGGTTTGGTGAACAGAGAAGAGGTAGTGAAAGCTTTACAGGAGATGAAAGCTGGCAAGGTGGTGGGTTTGGATGTTATTGCAGTGGAATTTATTAAAAAAAGGGTTGACTGTTCTTGACTGGTTGGTAAGGATATTCAATGTATGTATGGTTCATGGTGAAGTGCCTGAGGATTGGCAGAATGCATGCATAGGGCCATTGTACAAAGGCAAAGGGGATAAAGGTGAGTGTTCAAATTACAGAGGTATAAGTTTGTTGAGTATTCCTGGGAAATAATATGGGAGGGTATTGATTGAGAGGGTAAAGGCATGTACAGAGCATCAGATTAGGAAAGAAAAGTGTGGCTTCAGAAGTGGTAGATGTGTGGATCAGGTGTTTGCTTTGAAGAATGTATGTGAGAAATACTTAGAAAAACAGATGGACTTGTATGTAGCATTTATGGATCCAGAGAAGGCATATGATAGAGATGCTCTATGGAAGGTATTGAGTATATGGTGTGGGAGGTAAGCTGCTAGAAGCAGTGAAAAGTTTTTATCAAGAATGCAAGGCATGTATACAAGTAAAAAGAGAGGAAAGTGATTGGTTCCCAGTGAATGTTGGTTTGCGGCAGGGGTGCACAATGTCTCCATGGTTGTGTAATTTGTTTATGGATAGGGAGGTGAATGCAAGAGTTTTGTAGAGAGGGGCAAGTTTGCAGTCTGTTGTCAATGAGAGGGTTTGGGAAGCGAGTCAGTTGTTGTTTGCAAGTTTGCAGTCTGTTGTCAATGAGAGGGCTTGGGAAGTGAGTCAGTTGTTGTTTGCTGATGATACAGCGCTGTTGGCTGATTCGAGTGAGAAACTGCAAAAGTTGGTGACTGAGTTTGGTAAAGTGTGTGAAAGAAGAAAGCTGAGAGTAAATGTGAATAAGAGTAAGGATATTAGGTTCAGTAGGGTTGAGGGACAAGTAAATTGGGAGGTAAGTTTGAATGGAGAAAAACTGGAGGAAGTGAAGTGTTTTAGATATCTGGGAGTGGATTTGGCAGCGGATGGAACCATGGAAGTGGAAGTGAATCATAGGGTGGGGAAGGGGGTGAAAGTTCTGGGAGCGTTGAAAAATGTGTGGAAGTTGAGAACGTTATCTTGGCAAGCAAAAATGGTATGTTTGAAGGAATAGTGGTTCCAACAATGATATATGGTTGTGAGGTGTGGGCTATAGATAGAGTTGTGTGGAGGAGGGTGGATGTGCTGGAAATGAGATGTTTGAGGACAATATGTGGTGTGAGGTGGTTTGATCGAGTAAGTAATGAAAGGGTAAGAGAGAGGTGTAGTAGTAAAAAGAGTGTGGTTGAGAGAGCAGAAGAGGGTGTTTTGAGATGGTTTGGTCACATGGAGAGAATGAGCAAGGAAAGATTGACAAAGATGATAAATGTATCAGAAGTGGAGGGAACGAGGAGAAGTGGGAGACCAAATTGGAGGTGGAAAGATGGAGTGAAAAAGATTTTGAGTGATCGGGGCCTGAACATGCAGGAGGGTGAAAGGTGTGCAAGGAATAGAGTGAATTGGAATGATGTGGTATACCGGGATCGACGTGCTGTCAATGGATTGAACCAGGGCATGTGAAGCGTCTGAGGTAAACCATGGAAAGTTTTGTGGGGCCTGGATGTGGAAAGGGAACTGTGGTTTCGGTGCATTATACATGACAGCTAGAGACTGAGTGTGAACGAATGTGGCCTTTGTTGTCTTTTCCTAGTGCTACCTTGCGCACATGCGGGGGAAGGGGGTTTTCCTTTCATGTGTGACGGGGTTGCGACGGGAATGAATAAGGGCAGACATTATGAATTATGTACGTGTGTATATATGTATATGTCTGTGTGTATATATATATATATATATATATATATATATATATATATATATATATATATATACATTGAGATGTATAGGTATGTATATGTGCGTATGTGGACGTGTATGTATATACATGTGTATGTGGGTGGGTTGGGCCATTCTTTCATCTGTTTACTTGCGCTACCTTGCTAACACGGGGGACAGCGACAAAGTATAATAAATAAATATAAATAAGGTTTGAATGGAAAAAAACTGGAGGTAGTGAAGTGTTTTAGATATCTGGGAGTGGATTTAGCAGTGGATGGAACCATGGAAGCAGAAGTGAGTTACAAGGTAGGGGAGGGGTCGAAGGTTCTGGGTGGGTTGAAGAAAGTGTGGTATGCGAGAACATTATCTCGGAGAGTAAAAATGAGTGTGTTTGAAGGAATGGTGGTTCCAACAATGTTATATGGTTGTGAGGCATGGGCTATAGACAGGGTTGTGCGGAGGAGGGTGGATGTGTTGGAAATGAAATGTTTGAGGACAATATGTGGTGTGAGGTGGTTTGATTGAGTAAGTAATGAAAAGGTAAGAGATGTTTGGTAATAAAAAGAGTGTGGTTGGGAGAGCAGAAGAGGGTGTATTGAAATGGTTTGGGAACATGGAGAGAATGAGTGAGGTAAGATTGACAAAGAGGATATACGTATCAGAGGTGGAGGGAACAAGAAGTGGGAGACCGAATTGGAGGTGGAAGGATGGAGTGAAAAAGATTTTGAGCCATTGGGGCCTGAACATACAGGAGGGTGAAAGGCTTGCAAGGAATAGAGTGTTGGAACGATGTGGTATACCGGGGTCGACATGCTGTCTATGGATTGAACCAGGGTATGTGAAGCGTCTGGGGTAAACCATGGAAATTTTTCTGGGGCCCGGATGTGGAAGGGGAGTTGTGGTTTCAGTGCATTACACATGACAGCTAGAGACTGAGTGGTAACGAATGTGGCCTTTGTTGTCGTTTCCTAGCACTACCTCGCATGCGTGCGGGAGGAGGGGGTGCCATTTCATGCATGGCGGGGTGACAATGGGAATGGATGAAGGGAGCAAGCCTGAATATGTACATGTGTATATATGTATATGTCTGTGTATATATATATGTATGTATATGTTGAAATGTATAGGTATGTATACGTGCATGTGTGGGCGTTTATGTACATATGTGTATATGAGTGGGTTGGGCCATTCTTTCGTATGTTTTCTTGAGCTACCTCCAATGCAGGAGACAGCGACAAAGTAAAATAAAAAATATTTAAAATAAAATATTTATATTTATCCCACGGGATAAGGGAGAAAGAATACTTCCTACACATTCCCGCGTGTTGTAGAAGGTAACTAAAGGGGATGGGAGCGGGGGGCTAGAAGCCCTTCCCTCTTTGTATTTTAACTTTCTAAAAGGGGAAACAGAAGGAGTCATGCGGGCAGTGCTCATCCTCCTCGAAGGCTCAGATTGGGGTGTCTAAATGTGTGCAGATGTAACCAAGATGAGAAAAAAGGAGAGATAGGTGGTATGTTTGAGGAAAGGAACTTGGATGTTTTGGCTCTGAGTGAAATGAAGCTCAAGGGTAAAGGTGAAGAGTGGTTTGGGAATGTCTTGGGATTAAAGTCAGGGGTGGGTGAGAGGACAAGAGCAAAGAAAGGAGTAGCACTACTCATGAAGCAGAGTTGTGGGAGTATGTGACAGAATGTAAGAAAGTAAATTCTAGATTGATATGGGTAAAATTGAAAGTGGCAGGAGAGAGATGTGATTATTGGTGCTTATGCACCTGATCATGGAAAGTTTTGTGGGGCCTGGATGTGGAAAGGGAGCTGTGGTTTCGGTGCATTATACATGACAGCTAGAGACTGAGTGTGAACGAATATGGCCTTTGTTGTCTTTTCCTAGCACTAACTCGCGGGCATGCAGGGGGAGGGGGTTGTCATTTCGTGCGTGGCAGGGTGGCGACGGGAATGAATAATGGCAGCAAGTATGAATTATGTACATGTATATATATATATATATATATATATATATATATATATATATATATATATATATATATGTCTGTGTATGTATACATATGTATACGTTGAAATGTATAGGTATGCATATGTTCGTGTGTGGATGTGTATATATGTGTATGTGGGTGGGTTGGGCCAAAGTATGATAAATAAATAATAAATTTATATTTTGAGCAAAGAATTTTAGTAGACAAAAAAAACAATAAAAGGGTTTATTTCTGGTGGTGAGTAGGAACATGTACACAAAAAAGACCAAAAGTATGGTGAAAGGTTAGGCTCAGAGTACAAGTGAATGACAGGTATCAGGATGAGATAGTGCAGGAAAATTTGCAATGATTTATTTGTGGAATTTCTACAACTGCCAAATTAATTTACGGCAGAAGTAAGGCATATAAGAATATAGACAATCTGGCTGAAATTCACTCTTAACTTTGTGCATTCATTATAGTTTAAGTGCATAGCTTTTAAGTATATGAAACACGTAATACTTACCCTCATAATTTTGTGCTCCCTGGATAGAAGTCACACAATGGCTGTAAACTTGATTCATTCACAAACAAATGCAATGCACACACCATATTTTATCTATCAAACTGAATCATAGCCTAAAAGTAGTCATATGCACACACAGTTTTATTAATGTTACCTTAATGTGAGCTAATAAAGACAAGTCATCATTAAAATTCATGGATCTATCAAACAAGTTACCTCACCTGAAGATTGAAAAAAAAAATTTACTTTTTATTCACTGTAACTAGCTTCAGCTTACCACCCTAATATTCAAATAATTAGAGCAGGATCCTCATATTTACGTATATTTGTTGAGAAAAGTAAACTTAGCCAGACAATGAATAAAAATAACAATGACCTAGAACTTATATTTTACAAAAAAAAAAATTATGTTCCATACTATTAGTTAGGTAATGTCACAATAGAGAAAAAAGGCATGCTCCTATACACTACTGTAAATATCATATTAAACTCTATAATACCATGCTATGTGTATATGTAATCAGAAATTTAAATCGGATGAAAATTACAAATAAGCCAATACTGCACAGGTCCAGTATTGTGATTTTTTTTATAACTACATTGTTTCATATATATATATATATATATATATATATATATATATATATATATATATATATATATATATGTCGGAGGTGGAGGGAACGAGGAGAAGAGGGAGACCAAATTGGAGGTGGAAAGATGGAGTGAAAAAGATTTTGTGTGATCGGGGCCTGAACATGCAGGAGGGTGAAAGGAGGGCAAGGAATAGAATGAATTGGAGCGATGTGGTATACCGGGGTTGACGTGCTGTCAGCGGATTGAATCAGGGCATGTGAGGCGTGTAGGGTAAACCATGGAAAGCTGTGTAGGTATGTATATTTGCGTGTGTGGACGTATGTATATACATGTGTATGGGGGTGGGTTGGGCCATTTCTTTCGTCTGTTTCCTTGCGCTACCTCGCAAACGCGGGAGACAGCGACAAAGCAAAAATATATATATATATATATATATATATATATATATATATATATATATATATATATATATATATATATATATATATTTTTTTTTTTTTTTTTTTTTTTTTTCAAACTATTCGCCATTTCCCGCATTAGCGAGGTAGCGTTAAGAACAGAGGACTGGGCCTTGAGGGAATACCCTCACCTGGCCCAATTCTCTGTTCCTTCTTTTGGAAAATTAAAAAAAAAAACGAGAGGGGAGGATTTCCAGCCCCCCGCTCCCTCCCCTTTTAGTCGCCTTCTACGACACGCAGGGAATACGTGGGAAGTATTCTTTCTCCCCTATCCCCAGGGATATATATATATATATATATATATATATATATATATATATATATATTTATGGATCTGGAGAAGGCATATGATAGAGTTGATAGAGATGCTCTGTGGAAGGTATTAAGAATATATGGTGTGGGTGGAAAGTTGTTAGAAGCAGTGAAAAGTTTTTATCGAGGATGTAAGGCATGTGTACGTGTAGGAAGAGAGGAAAGTGATTGATTCTCAGTGAATGTAGGTCTGCGGCAGGGGTGTGTGATGTCCCCATGGTTGTTTAATTTGTTTATGGATGGGGTTGTTAGGGAGGTAAATGCAAGAGTTTTGGAAAGAGGGGCAAGTATGAAGTCTGTTGGGGATGAGAGAGCTTGGGAAGTGAGTCAGTTGTTGTTCGCTGATGATACAGCGCTGGTGGCTGATTCATGTGAGAAACTGCAGAAGCTGGTGACTGAGTTTGGTAAAGTGTGTGGAAGAAGAAAGTTAAGAGTAAATGTGAATAAGAGCAAGGTTATTAGGTACAGTAGGGTTGAGGGTCAAGTCAATTGGGAGGTGAGTTTGAATGGAGAAAAACTGGAGGAAGTGAAGTGTTTTAGATATCTTGGAGTGGATCTGGCAGCGGATGGAACCATGGAAGCGGAAGTGGATCATAGGGTGGGGGAGGGGGCGAAAATTCTGGGGGCCTTGAAGAATGTGTGGAAGTCGAGAACATTATCTCGGAAAGCAAAAATGGGTATGTTTGAAGGAATAGTGGTTCCAACAATGTTGTATGGTTGTGAGGCGTGGGCTATGGATAGAGTTGTGCGCAGGAGGATGGATGTGCTGGAAATGAGATGTTTGAGGACAATGTGTGGTGTGAGGTGGTTTGATCGAGTGAGTAACGTAAGGGTAAGAGAGATGTGTGGAAATAAAAAGAGCGTGGTTGAGAGAGCAGAAGAGGGTGTTTTGAAATGGTTTGGGCACATGGAGAGGATGAGTGAGGAAAGATTGACCAAGAGGATATATGTGTCGGAGGTGGAGGGAACAAGGAGAAGAGGGAGACCAAATTGGAGGTGGAAAGATGGAGTGAAAAAGATTTTGTGTGATCGGGGCCTGAACATGCAGGAGGGTGAAAGGAGGGCAAGGAATAGAGTGAATTGGAGCGATGTGGTATACTGGGGTTGACGTGCTGTCAGTGGATTGAATCAAGGCATGTGAAGCGTCTGGGGTAAGCCATGGAAAGCTGTGTAGGTATGTATATTTGCGTGTGTGGACGTATGCATATACATGTGTATGGGGGGGGGGTTGGGCTATTTCTTTCATCTGTTTCCTTGCGCTACCTCGCAAACGCGGGAGACAGAGGCAAAAATATATATATATATATATATATATATATATATATATATATATATATATATATATATATATTTATTATCCCTGGGGATAGGGGAGAAAGAATACTTCCCACGTATTACCTGCGTGTCGTAGAAGGCGACTAAAAGGGGAGGGAGCGGGGGGCTGGAAATCCTCCCCTCTTTTTTTTTTTTTTTTTTTAATTTTCCAAAAGAAGGAACAAAGAAGGGGGCCAGGTGAGGATATTCCCCCAAAGGCCCAGTCCTCTGTTCTTAACGCTACCTCGCTAACGCGGGAATTGGCAAATAGTTTGAAAAAAAAAAAAAAATATATATATATATATATATATATATATATATATATATATATATATATATATATATATATATATATATATATATGGGGATGGGGGAGAAAGAATACTTCCCACGCATTCCCTGCGTGTCGTAGAAGGTGACTAAAAGGGAAGGGAGCGGGCGGCTGGAAATCCTCCCCTCTCGTTTTTTTTTTTTCCAAAAGAAGGAACAGAGAATGGGACCAGGTGAGGATATTCCCTCAAAGGTCCAGTCCTCTGTTCTTAGCGCTACCTCGCTAACGCGGGAAATGGCGAATAGTATGAAAGAAAGATATATATATATATATATATATATATATATATATATATATATATATATATATATATATATATATTATTTTTTTTTTTTTTTGTCGCTGTCTCCCGCGTTTGCGAGGTAGCGCAAGGAAACAGACGAAAGAAATGGCCCAACCCACCCCCATACACATGCCTTGATTCAATCCACTGACAGCACGTCAACCCCGGTATACCACATCGCTCCAATTCACTCTATTCTTTGCCCTTCTTTCACCCTCCTGCATGTTCAGGCCCCGATCACACAAAATCTTTTTCACTCCATCTTTCCACCTCCAATTTGGTCTCCCTCTTCTCCTCGTTCCCTCTACCTCCGACACATATATCCTCTTGGTCAATCTTTCCTCACTCATTCTCTCCATGTGACCAAACCATTTCAAAACACCCTCTTCTGCTCTCTCAACCACGCTCTTTTTATTTCCACACATCTCTCTTACCCTTACGTTACTTACTCGATCAAACCACCTCTCACCACACATTGTCCTCAAACATCTCATTTCCAGCACATCCATCCTCCTGCGCACAACTCTATCCATAGTCCACGCCTCGCAACCATACAACATTGTTGGAACCACTATTCCTTCAAACATACCCATTTTTGCTTTCTGAGATAATGTTCTCGACTTCCACACATTCTTCAAGGCTCCCAGAATTTTCGCGCCCCCCCCCCCCCCCCCCCCCCATGATCCACTTCCGCTTCCATGGTTCCATCCGCTGCCAGATCCACTCCCAGATATCTAAAACACTTCACTTCCTCCAGTTTTTCTCCATTCAAACTCACCTCCCAATTGAATTGACCCTCAACCCTACTGTACCTAATAACCTTGCTCTTATTCACATTTACTCTTAACTTTCTTCTTTCACACACTTTACCAAACTCAGTCACCAGCTTCTGCAGTTTCTCACATGAATCAGCCACCAGCGCTGTATCATCAGCGAACAACAACTGACTCACTTCCCAAGCTCTCTCATCCCAAACAGATTTCATACTTGCCCCTCTTTCCAAAACTCTTGCATTCACCTCCCTAACAACCCCATCCATGAACAAATTAAACAACCATGGAGACATCACACACCCCTGCCGCAAACCTACATTCACTGAGAACCAATCACTTTCCTCTCTTCCTACACGTACACATGCCTTACATCCTCGATAAAAACTTTTCACTGCTTCTAACAACTTGCCTCCCACACCATATATTCTTAATACCTTCCACAGAGCATCTCTATCAACTCTATCATATGCCTTCTCCAGATCCATAAATGCTACATACAAATCCATTTGCTTTTCTAAGTATTTCTCACATACATTCTTCAAAGCAAACACCTGATCCACACATCCTCTACCACTTCTGAAACCACACTGCTCTTCCCTAATCTGATGCTCTGTACATGCCTTCACCCTCTCAATCAATACCCTCCCATATAATTTGCCAGGAATACTCAACAAACTTATACCTCTGTAATTTGAGCACTCACTCTTATCCCCTTTGCCTTTGTACAATGGCACTATGCACGCATTCCGCCAATCCTCAGGCACCTCACTATGAGTCATACATACATTAAATAACCTTACCAACCAGTCAACAATACAGTCACCCCCTTTTTTAATAAATTCCACTGCAATACCATCCCAACCTGCTGCCTTGCCGGCTTTCATCTTCCGCAAAGCTTTTACTACCTCTTCTCTGTTTACCAACTCATTTTCCCTAACCCTCGCACTTTGCACACCACCTCGACCAAAACACCCTATATCTGCCACTCTATCATCAAACACATTCAACAAACCTTCAAAATACTCACTCCATCTCCTTCTCACATCACCACTACTTGTTATCACCTCCCCATTTGCGCCCTTCACTGAAGTTCCCATTTGCTCCCTTGTCTTACGCACTTTATTTACCTCCTTCCAGAACATATATATATCCCTGGGGATAGGGGATTAAGAATACTTCCCACGTATTCCCTGCGTGTTGTAGAAGGCGACTAAAAGGGGAGGGAGTGGGGGGCTGGAAATCCTCCCCTCTGGTTTTTTTTTTTTTTTTCTCCAAAAGAAGGAACAGAGGGGGCCAGGTGAGGATATTCCAAAAAAGGCCCAGTCCTCTGTTCTTAACGCTACCTCGCTAACGCCAGAAATGGCGAATAGTTTAAAAGAAAAGAAAAGATATATATATATATATATATATTATCCCTGGGGATAGGGGAGAAAGAATACTTCCCACGTATTCCCTGCGTGTCGTAAAAGGCGACTAAAAGGGGAGGGAGCGGGGGGCTGGAAATCCTCCCCTCTCGTTTTTTTTTTAATTTTCCAAAAGAAGGAACAGAGAATTGGGCCAGGTGAGGGTATTCCCTCAAAGGCCCAGTCCTCTGTTCTTAACGCTACCTCGCTAATGCGGGAAATGGCGAACAGTTTGAAAGAAAAGAAAGATATATATATATATATATATATATATATATATATTTTTTTTTTCCCCAAAGGAAGGAACAGAGAAGGGGGCCGGGTGAGGATATTCCCTCAGAGGCCCAGTCCTCTGTTCTTAACGCTACCTCGCTGAGGCGGGAAATGGCGAATAGTATGAAAGAAAGAAAGAATATAGGGGATAGGGGAGAAAGAATACATCCCACGCATTCCTCACGTGTCGTAGAAGGCCACTAAAGGGGACGGGAGCAGGGGCTGGAAACCCTCCCCTCCATGTATTTTAACTTTCTAAAAGGGGAAACAGAAGAAGGAGTCACGCAGGGAGTGCTGATCCTCCTCGAAGGCTCAGATTGGGGTGTTTAAATGTGTGTGGATGTAACCAAGATGAGGAAAAAGGAGAGATAGGTAGTATGTTTGAGAAAAGAAACCTGGATGTTTTGGCTCTGAGTGAAATGAAGTTCAAGGGTAAAGGGGAAGAGTGGTTTGGGAATGTCTGGGGTGTAAAGTCAGGGGTTAGTGAGAGGACAAGAGCAAGGGAAGGAGTAGCACTGCTCTTGAAACAGGAGTGGTGGGAGTATGTGATACAGTGTAAGAAAGTAAACTCTAGATTGATATGGGTAAAACTGAAAGTGGATGGAGAGAGATGGGTGATTATTGGTGCATATGCACTTGGGCATGAGAAGAGAGATCATGAGGGGCAAGTGTTTTGGGAGCAGCTGAGTGTGTGTTAGTAGCTTTGATGCACGAGACCGGGTTATACTGATGGGTGATTTGAATGCAAAGATGAGTAATGAGGCAGTTGAGGAAATAATTGGTGTTCATGGGGTGTTCAGTGTTGGAAATGGAAATGGTGAAGAGCTTGTAGATTTATGTGTTGAAACAGGACTGGTGATTGGGAATACCTGGTTTAAAAAGAGATATATACATAAGTATACGTATGTAAGTAGGAGAGATGGCCAGAGAGCGTTACTGGATTACATGTTAATTGATAGGTGTGCAAAAGAGAGACTTTTGGATGTTAATATGCTGAGAGGTGCAACTGGAGGGATTTCTGATCATTATCTTGTGGAGGCGAAGGTGAACATTTGTAGAGGTTTTCAGAAAAGAAGAGAGAATGTTGAGGTAAAAAGAGTGGTGAGAGCAAATGAGCTTGGGAAGGAGACTTGTGTGAGGAAATACCAGGAGAGACTGAGTACAGAATGGGAAAAGGTGAGAACAAAGAGGGTAAGGGGAGTGGGGGAGGAATGGGATGTACTTAGGGAAGCAGTGAAGTAAGATTATTAGTGAAAGAAAAGAGAGAGGCATTTGGACGGTTTTTGCATGGAAATAGTGCAAATGAGTGGGAGATGTATAAAAGAAAGAGGCAGGAGGTCAAGAGAAAGATGCAAGAGGTGAAAAAGAGGGCAAATGAGAGTTGGGTAAGAGAGTATCATTATATTTTAGGGAGAATAAAAAGATGTTTTGGAAGGAGGTAAATAAAGTGCATAAGACAAGGGAACAAATGGGAACATCAGCGAAGGGGGCTAATGGGGAGGTGATAACAAGTAGTGGTGATGTGAGGAGATGGAGTGAGTATTTTGAAGGTTTGTTGAATGTTTGGTGATAGAGTGGCAGATATAGGGTGTTTTGGTCGAGGTGGTGTGCAAAGTGAGAGGGTTAGGGAGAATGATTTGGTAAACAGAGAAGAGGTAGTAAAAGCTTTGTGGAAGATGAAAGCCAGCAAGACAGTGGGTTTGGATGGTATTGCAGTGGAATTTATTAAAAAAGGGGGTGACTATTGTTGACTGGTTGGTAAGGTTATTTAATGTATACATGACTCTTGGTGAGGTGCCTGAGGATTGGCGGAATGCTTGCATAGTGCCATTGTACAAAGGCAAAGGGGATAAAAGTGAGTGCTCAAATTACAGAGGTATAAGTTTGTTGAGTATTCTTGGGAAATTATATGGGAGGGTATTGATTGAGAGGGTGAAGGCATGTACAGATCATCAGATTGGGGAAGAGCAGTGTGGTTTCAGAAGTGGTAGAGGATATGTGGATCAGGTGTTTGCTTTGAAGAATATATGTGAGAAATACTTAGAAAAGCAAATGGATTTGTATGTAGCATTTATGGATCTGGAGAAGGCATATGATAAGAGTTGAAAGGGATGCTCTGTGAAAGGTATTACCTCGCGCACATGCAGGGGGAGGGGGTTGTTATTTCATGTGTGGTGGGATGGCGATGGGAATGAATAAGGAGAGACAGTATGAATTATGTACATGTGTATATATGTATATGTATGTATGTGTGTGTCTATATATATATATATATATATATATATATATATATATATATATATATATATATATATATATATATATTATCCCTGGGGATAGGGGATTAAGAATACTTCCCACGTATTCCCTGCGTGTCGAAGAAGGCGACTAAAAGGGGAGGGAGCGGGGGGCTGGAAATCCTCCCCTCTGGTTTTTTTTTTTTTTTAATTTTCCAAAAGAAGGAACAGAGGGGGCCAGTTGAGGATATTCCAAAAAAGGCCCAGTCCTCTGTTCTTAGCGCTACCTCGCTAACGCGGGAAATGGCGAATAGTTTAAAAGAAAGAAGAAGATATATATATATATATATATATATATATATATATATATATATATATATATATATATATATATATATATATATATATATTTATATATATATATATATATATATATACATGAGTTGCATAGGTATGTACATTTGAGTGTGTGGACGTGTATGTATGTACATGTGTATGTGGGTGGGTTGGGCAATTCTTTCGTCTGTTTCCTTGTGCTACCTTGCTAACGCGGGAGACAGTGACTAAGTGAAATAATATATATATAATGTATTTTTCATTCATGATCACCGTTTCCCACTTTAGTGAGGTAGGTAGCACCAGGTACAGACAAAAAAAGGCCACATCTGCTTACATCCATTCCCACAGACGTTTCCATGGTTTACCCTGGATGATTCATATGCCCTACTTCAGTCCTTGAAAGCACATCAACTCCAGTATACCACATCGTTGCAATTCATTCTATCCCGTGAAGACAAAGACTTCTCACTCCAACAGTTCTCCTTCCATAAAGTACATTCTTAAGACCTTCCTCAAAGCAGGCATCTCTATCAACCTCATTTCATGCCCTCTCTATATCCAAAAATGCCACAAAAAATCCATCTGTGTCTCTAAGTATTTCTCTCACACATTCCTTAAAGCAAACACCTAATACATACATCCTCTACCACTTCTGAAACTGCAACATCCCTTTCCAGTATAATGCTATGTACATGCCTTCACCTTCTCAATCAATACCCTTCCATACAGGAGAGGAGAGTGAATGGTTTCAGCCGAGGGTTGATCTGTGTATGTATATGTGTGTGTATGTGTGTGTGTGTGTGTGTGTGTGTGTGTGTGTGTGTGTGTGTGTGTGTGTGTGGTGTGTGGGGGGGGGGGGGGGGGTTTACCATGGATGTTCAGTTTGCTTATGGATAGGATGGTGAGGGAGGTGAATGTGAGACTCTTGGAGAGAGGTGTGAGTACGCGATCTGTTGGGGATGAGAGGTTCAGGGAAGTGAGTTAGCAGTTGTTGGCTGATGATACAGTTTTGGTGGCAAATTTGAGTGAGAAGCTGCTGAGGCTGGTGACGGAGTTTCAAAGAGTGTGTGAAAGGAGGATGTTGAGAGTAAATATGAGTAAAAGCAAGCTCATTATGTTTAGCAGGCATGAGATACACGTTAACTGAGGTGTGGCATGAGTCTGAATGGAGAAAAATTGGAGGAAGTGAAGTGTTTTAGATACCTGGGAGTAGACATGGTAGCAGATAGAACCATAGAAGCAGAAATGAATCATAAGGTGGTGAGGGGGTAAAGGTTCTGGGATCTGGGAGCACTGAAGAATATGAGAAAAGAAAGAATGTTAATGGGAGGGCAAAAATAGGTATGTTTGAAGGTAAAGTAGTCCCAGCAATATTATATAGATGCCAGGCATGGGCTACGGATAAAATTGTGCTCTTTCATGCGTGCTGGTGTGGCGACAGGAATGGATGAAGGCATCAAGTATGAATATGTACATGTTTATATCTGTATATGTCTGGGTATGTATGTGTGTGTGTGGGCATTTATGTATATACATATTGATGTTTGTGTAAATAAATTATACATTTCCCTTTTCCATAGCCAGAGGTTGAACCATTATGTGACATTCATTTTTTCATTTCATTTCAAGCTAGAAGTTTCAGTTTTCTAAATTGTTTCTTACATTTTTCATATGTATATATATGTGTATGTGTGTGTGTGTATATGTGCGTATGTATGTGTATGTATATATGTATATGTATATATATATATATATTATCCCTGGGGATAGGGGTGAAAGAATACTTCCCACGCATTCCTCGTGTGTCGTAGAAGGCGACTAGAGGGGACGGGAGCGGGGGGCCAGAAATCCTCCCCTCCTTGTATTTTTTTTAACTTTCTAAAATGGGAAACAGAAGAAGGAGTCACACGGGGAGTGCTCATCCTCCTCGAAGGCTTAGACTGGGGAGTCTAAATGTGTGTGGATGTAACCAAGATGTGAAAAAAGGAGAGATAGGTAGTATGTTTGAGGAAAGGAACCTGGATGTTTTGGCTCTGAGTGAAACGAAGCTCAAGGGTAAAGGGGCAGAGTGGTTTGGGAATGTCTTGGGAGTAAAGTCAGGGGTTAGTGAGAGGACAAGAGCAAGGGAAGGAGTAGCAGTACTCCTGAAACAGGAGTTGTGGGAGTATGTGATAGAATGTAAGAAAGTAAATTCTCGATTAATATGGGTAAAACTGAAAGTTGATGGAGAGAGATGGGTGATTATTGGTGCATATGCACCTGGGCATGAGAAGAAAGATCATGAGAGGCAAGTGTTTTGGGAGCAGCTGAATGAGTGTGTTAGTGGTTTTGATGCACGAGACCGGGTTATAGTGATGGGTGATTTGAATGCAAAGGTGAGTAATGTGGCAGTTGAGGGAATAATTGGTATACATGGGGTGTTCAGTGTTGTAAATGGAAATGGTGAAGAGCTTGTAGATTTATGTGCTGAAAAAGGACTGGTGATTGGGAATACCTGGTTTAAAAAGCGAGATATACATAAGTATACTTATGTAAGTAGGAGAGATGGCCAGAGAGCGTTATTGGATTACGTGTTAATTGACAGGCGCGCGAAAGAGAGACTTTTGGATGTTAATGTGCTGAGAGGTGCAACTGGAGGGATGTCTGATCATTATCTTGTGGAGGCTAAGGTGAAGATTTGTATGGGTTTTCAGAAAAGAAGGGTGGTGAGAGAAAGTGAGCTTCGGAAGGAGACTTGTGTGAGGAAGTACCAGGAGAGACTGAGTACAGAATGGAAAAAGGTGAGAACAATGGAAGTAGGGGGAGTGGGGGAGGAATGGGATGTATTTAGGGAATCAGTGATGGATTGCGCAAAAGATGCTTGTGGCATGAGAAGAGTGGGAGGTGGGTTGATTAGAAAGGGTAGTGAGTGGTGGGATGAAGAAGTAAGATTATTAGTGAAAGAGAAGAGAGAGGCATTTGGACGATTTTTGCAGGGAAAAAATGCAATTGAGTGGGAGATGTATAAAAGAAAGAGACAGGAGGTCAAGAGAAAGGTGCAAGAGGTGAAAAAGAGGGCAAATGAGAGTTGGGGTGAGAGAGTATCATTAAATTTTAGGGAGAATAAAAAGATGTTCTGGAAGGAGGTAAATAAAGTGCGTAAGACAAGGGAGCAAATGGGAACTTCAGTGAAGGGCTCAAATGGGGAGGTGATAACAAGTAGTGGTGATGTGAGAAGGAGATGGAGTGAGTATTTTGAAGGTTTGTTGAATGTGTTTGATGATAGAGTGGCAGATATAGGGTGTTTTGGTCGAGGTGGTGTGCAAAGTGAGAGGGTTAGGGAAAATGATTTGGTAAACAGAGAAGAGGTAGTAAAAGCTTTGCGGAAGATGAAAGCCAGCAAGGCAGCAGGTTTGGATGGTATTGCAGTGGAATTTATTAAAAAAGGGGGTGACTGTATTATTGACTGGTTGGTAAGGTTATTTAATGTATGTATGACTCATGGTGAGGTGCCTGAGGATTGGTGGAATGAGTGCATAGTGCCATTGTACAAAGGCAAAGGGGATAAGAGTGAGTGCTCAAATTACAGAGGTATAAGTTTGTTGAGTATTCCTGGTAAATTATATGGGAGGGTATTGATTGAGAGGGTGAAGGCATGTACAGAGCAGGAGGGTATTGATTGAGAGGGTGAAGGCATGTACAGAGCATCAGATTGGGGAAGAGCAGTGTGGTTTCAGAAGTGGTAGAGGATGTGTGGATTAGGTGTTTGCTTTGAAGAATGTATGTGAGAAATACTTAGAAAAGCAAATGGATTTGTATGTAGCATTTATGGATCTGGAGAAGGCATATGATAGAGTTGATAGAGATGCTCTGTGGAAGGTATTAAGAAAATCCGAAAATCCTGGGAGCCTTGAAGAATGTGTGGAAGTCGAGAACATTATCTCAGAAAGCAAAAATGGGTATTTTTGAAGGAATAGTGGTTCCAACAATTTTGTATGGTTGCAAGGCGTGGGCTGTGGATAGAGTTGTGCGCAGGAGGGTGGATGTGCTGGAAATGAGATGTTTGAGTACAATGTGTGGTGTGAGGTGGTTTGATCGAGTACGTAACGTAAGGGTAAGAGAGATGTGTGGAAATAAAAAGAGCGTGGTTGAGAGAGCAGAAGAGGGTGTTTTGAAATGGTTTGGGCACATGGAAAGAATGAGTGAGGAAAGATTGACCAAGAGGATGTATGTGTCAGAGGTGGAGGGAACAAGAAGTGGGAGACCAAATTGGAGGTGGAAAGATGGAG